>NC_091517.1:5762500-6062500 GCF_041682495.2 Bombus fervidus | reverse complement strand
CACGCATAACTTATCTATCTGTATACGAAAACACGGAAACGTTCGACTAACTAATGATCTCATTATTTCCTGCTAATGTACTCTTTATATACAATTTTCTGGTTACGAACAAGTATTCGAGCCGTGTCAGTACAAAAAGGGAATTTCATGGATTAACAGGATCAATCAACTTAATCTGTATAGCTGCATACTTGCATTTTGATAATTCTTTGACGCGATTGATTAATATTTTCATATGACGTATATATTTAGTACGTTTGATAAATAAAATACACAAAAATTATTTTCATTTGTCTTAAAGAAGGACAATGTTAAACAACTGAAAACATCAATACTCTTCTATTACAAAAGTTGCCTTCATTTATTATCCCAATAAACGATATCGCTACATGTAAACGCGATACAATATCACGAACAAATTGTTGAAAAATAAAGAAAGCACGTTCCAATGATTAACGCTGGATAAGCCGTTCATGCGTTACAAGCAGAGGAGAAGAAAAGAACAGAGAACACAGAGATATCACCAGTGTGCGCAATCGGCGAACAAAGCTCATGCATGCTTCGTCTGGGACGCGCGGATCGGGTGCGATTCTTTGTTTACCTCGTTCTTAGTCGGTGTCTCGGTGAGCCGTCGAAAACAGTTGGCGATCAGTGACATGATCGACGTACTCCGTGCCGACCGTAATCACAGAAGGCGTGGGGAAAGAAGATCGTGTGCAAGAAGGAAACGTACGACGCGCGAAACAGCTGCTATACTTCGGATCCCGACCTCTTCTTTCTTCGACCGTGACAGTGGTACGTTTATCGGTCAACGGATGCCGGGAGTTGAATAGGCTTGAAGAAGAGTGGGGAGAGGAGAAACGAGGAATAGTGGCTGCGTGGTGTTGGAATGTTGGAGTCAGCGGATAGGAAGTATTTATACGCCAGACAGAGAAAGAGGAAAGAAAGAGAGACAAGGAGAATATTAACAAAGCCTATTGCTGTCGTCCCGAGGAATTTGTTTAATCGCCGCTTTCGCAGCGACAACGCACAAATACTCGCTAGTAACAACGAAGAAGAAGGACGAGAAAGAATATGTGGAGCAAAAAGGAACAGTATCTATCGTCGATGGATTACGGGAAAGGAATGACGCGACAACGCGACGCTCGTCGCTCGAGCCTGAAATGAGAGAATGCACCAGGAAATGCGCCTGCGAACTGCCAGCAGCATCAGACAATCGTGTTTCGCTCCCACGCGTAGATGTCGCCACTATACAAAACCATAGCTATCCTGTCCACTGATATGTATGCTATGGATGCGTATATACATACTCTCCTTAAATCTCACAGCACTCAACACTTTAGATCACTAATGGATAAGAAGCAACTTGTGGTTGAAGGAGAGTACACGAGAAAGAAATTCACTAGTCGAATGTTAGTGTCGCCACATACTAAAGTCTCAATATGGCTGCGACGAAGTTACTTCACGCGGTTTCACGAGATCTCGTGTCGATAGTATGTACGTATTTACATATCAGTGGTCCTACCTCTTCGGTTCAAGAGAACAGTGTGCATTCGGACAACCTCTGCGTTCTCTATAATCTTTTCTTCTTCTCCTTTGACAATGTAGATGATCAGATCAATAGTCTTTTTTTTCCGCATTGTGATTAATCGAACACTCATTCATACATGTAAATTCATGTTTTTGTATGGCACGTTGCTTTGTTCTATCTCAATGATGTCACTTAGCAGCGATATGACACAGGTATTAATAATCGTTTCTTCTACTATATTTGTGTTGTTTTGAGATGTTGTTTCGATTTCCTCTTTTAGAGGTTTACATGTACTTTTTTATAATTAAATAACTGAATATTTTACTGCTTCGTTAAATACTTTCTCTTTCAATTTCTTTTTTCGTATTGTAAATTATTTTTTAAGTCCTTGAAGGAAGCAGGACTTTATACTTTGATACTATTTATATGATTTCATATCGTCTCTGACAACCTAAGCGCTGTGTAAACTTCCTTTTCACGATTTGAAGTTGTCCACTTCTTAACATTGCGATATAAAGGACGAGGAACATAATTTATGTTTCTGTTAAGAAATTTAAATAAGAGTGTAAGGTATCCACTACTCACTCTTATTCAAGCATACATGTTATTGAAAAAGGCGTAGTAACATTTTTCGCAAACTATTTACTTCATGCTTTTATACAACTTTATATCATATGGCATTTGTACATTACGAGTCATCGATATTCGACTGCTCTTCAGGAAACGCTTTGACGGGAAGGACTCTGTTCTAGAATGAATAGTACAGTAAACAGAACGCTTCGAGGTCTGTAAATTGGGCTAACTAGAGACTATTTTTTTACGAGTACACTCAAACAAAAGACAAAATATATTTTGTCTAGAAACGGTCAAACATAAAAATCCACTTACTAAACATCTTCAATATTTTCGTCACGTTTTATATAATATCTCTAGGCAAATACTATAACAAAGCATTTTCATTCACATAATATGTATCAATGTTGACATTTAGTTCACGTTCGGTTATTTCATATCTGTTATGCAATTTACACGACTCGCGAGGCACTTTCAGTTCTTTAGAATACATTTCACACGGTCATATTTGCGATCGGAGTTTATTTATTATTTTTTTATCTGTGATGCGCTCATCACCACAAAAGAATTGGGTCAAGTAATTACGACAATTCGACGTGGTAGAAATTTTGATCGAGCAATTTAACATTAAGCGTTCTCGCGGTACTTATATCGCAGAAATTGCTGTTTTGCATTGTACGCTTTAACCTTACCGCTTTTGAAGGTTACGACAGTTATTCTTAAACTCGCGTTGCAAATGCTATCTAGGGCGGACAATGTGGCGATTCGTGCAGAAAAATTACACGACAATGCCTTATTGTTAGTCGATTTCAGATCGTACCTATCAAGGTCTCCTCCATCGTCAAAGAACCTTTTTTTTTTTATATTGCCGATCGAAGCGTCTCAGTTTATTTTAGTTTATCACTTTGTCGTATAGCGCTATATGATTAAATCACGATTGCCAAGGCAAACTTCCGATAAATAGAGAATGTTATAAGAAAATGATTTCCTTTCCTTTCTATATGAATAAAGCAAAACAATAATATACTTTTGTGGATCTTTTAATTTCATAATCGGCTCATTTTCTTTCACATCATTGATGTATTAATCCAGTGACATGCATTGATTTACAATCGTATTGAATACAATTTTTTGATACTTGGTAAATTACATAATGCATAAGATTTCACTTCGTAAGTAATCACTCTAGATTAATTGAATTGTAGCCTGCATATATAATTTTCTTCGATTATTTAAAACTTTTGTTTCATTCTTTTTCCTCCAAAGCGATTGCATTTGCTTCAACGATAATGCATGACAAATATGTCTTTCACCTTTGTTAATTAGATACGCACTTTTTTTTAAATATCCTTCACATTCGCATCATTGAAAAGTTTTCACATAAATTTGTTCATCCGCAGAAAACACATATAAGAGTTTCAAGAATTATCGCTTTTGACGATATTTTTATACGCTTTTATACGCAAAATCGTTTTTATGTTTTGTGTTTGTTACGTACAAGGGTAATCGGACGGCAACGTCAACGAATAACGCAATTATAGAATTATCAAGGTGTAATGTAATTTCGCTACCTTGAAATTCCGCGCTGCAAACAACGGTATTCAGCATTTCCCGCGCGTTCACTATTCTCAGATATGTAACTTCATAAAACGCGAAATTTGCGAAAGAAAACCTTCCCAATTGTTCTTCATCTCGATCTGTCATATTTCATTTCCATTAATCTTCTGTATTAATTTTTTGTTTCGAACAGTAATTGACATTTTATCTCCATTGATTCAAACGCAGATACGCAAAGATATTTTCCAAAGATGTTCAGATGTAATTTATATATGTTCTTATGTTTTCGTAGCTAATGACGTATCCACGTTAACATACAACGAGTCATGAAAATATTTGAAGATTTATCACAGGAAATTCTTATGCGTAACTATATATGTATATTATGTATATAATACAAAGCATTTTTCAAATATCATTATCATTGTAATAGGAGAACTATGATGATTATATTTGCAAAATTTAGAAATGTATATAGGAGCTACCAGACATTTACTGGAAACACATATTTAGTAAAAAATTAATATATAGCATGAATAACCATATTAAACACATAAGTGTTAAGAAAAATCCCACCATTAATGGGTGAATATGGATATTGAGACTTATAATTTAAAACTCATATAAATACAGCTTGTAATTTCCACTAATCGTAAACATTTCTTCCAAAAATGACAAATGTAAGGTTACACTAACTGTTTACATCTAGAATATCGTTTTTGTGCATTTTATCCATGTCTCTTCGTCAATCCTCTTGAACTTTTAGAATCGATCATGATGCATCGTCCAGCTAAGTTTATTTTACAATACTCCCGACTAGTCAACGCCAATAGACATCGCGCCCACGCAACGGATTTATCAGCTGCTCTTCACGTTCCTCTTCACCTCTCTAAAACCAGGTCTCCAAATAAAAATGTAAGAAACAGTAGGGACGACTTTTTGCGAGCTGAAATTTTCTGTAAAGTCATGGCACGGCGCTTTGTTATAAGCAGAAATGCGAGTTACCCACAATAAAAGGACCAAGACGGAAAGGCCTTCACGTGGTACAACGCACCGCAGACACAAAGGACTCTCATGCTGCTAGAACTTAAATCTAAAACCACGCTTAAATCCAATGGAAATGGATGTAATCGACAGCCTGTAATTTAACGTAATTGCATGATCAAATAGAAATCTAATGCAGTGCTATGTGTCGCGCCGCAACAAAATCATTCGTAGTCGAGAGATCGCGAATGCTATTCCTCGTTCGTCTCTTTCGAGTTCGAACTACGTTATCGTCCAACTGTTGCATAGCTACCCGCGTTCATTCGTCCTACTACGATACTACTACCTTTTATTCATTTTGTGCTACGATTCTTACGATGTCGAAATCTTCAGAATTTCTGCAATCCCGTGAATTTATTTTTAGATTGAATTATTTAAACAATTACAGTGTCGTGTTACTGTGAATGGTTTGGTTATACACGGAAGAAAAGAAGTATCTTATAGGTTTGATAGGTTGATATGTTATTTGTATGATACTGTAGTGGACATTGGCATTAAGACTATTATTGAAAAAGAAATATATAGAACTGGAGTAGAACTAGAGTACAAATTCCAGTTACTCGAACAAAAGATTAGTGTTTGATTAAATGAATTTCTGTTAATTAAGTCTTAAATAAATTTGAACTTGTTGCTATCACCTATTGTATAAAGGAAAAGTCATAAATATTTAGGAGGATCAGTTAATCAATCAACAAATTCACATAAACGGAGTTTTTTTACTATACAGAAGGTAGATATAAAAATTAATACGACAAGAAGCTCTAGTTGTCGGCGATGTTTTATTGATATACAATTCGAAACATTTGCGTCTAGAATCCAGAGACACGGCCTCAGGTTATCAGTAAGATCCTTGAGCCGTTCACAATTCAGACTCTTATATTGTCTCTCATTTTTTAAACTCTATATGTGTAACTCTTTTTCCTGGAATAATATCCTATTCTTTCAAGAATGCAGCCAGCTTCATCAGACGCCTGAGGGCGTATATACCGTTACTGATGCAGCGTCATGTAGACAATGACACTGTTTCGTTAACAGTAACGAATCCCGGAACGTTCAACGAAGGTAACTGCAACTGATGATTAAACCTTCGAACTATGCCCGGCAAAATCCCGATCTATGCTCCGGCGCGAATAAGGAGTTTGATTCGATTCTGATACACCTTTGGTTCGTTTCCTTCCCACAGATTTTCATCAGCGAGTTTATCGATTATTACGTCGTCCTTCGTAAAGGAACGCGCATATGTTTAGTGTAAACTTTAGAATCACCTTGTGTTTGATACCTCCACTTCGACGTATATCGTTGTTGACCGCTACAAGTCGTGCAATCAGTGACCATTTGGGCAAATCAATAGTCGCGAGATGGAAGTAATAGAGTTGGACGATGTCGACAATTATGATCCAGTTGGATCCTCTTATATTGCAAGTAAATTACGGTGGATGCTCGAAGTTCGTTAATCGTTGAAGATCCAAGTGTAAAATGGTTATATTCATCGCGCCGTGATTATACAGCTCGACGACGCTCACCAATACAACTGCGTCGTTGTCTAACCCGTGTCTCCTATGGCAGGGCCAATAAGTCTTACGCAAAGCTCAGTTTTCTAACGATTGACGAGCGAGCCAACCAGTCGGACGTAGTGCTGTTCCATGTTTGTTCGAACCTTTCGCAAATCAAGTCCATTATCCGCTTGTATCCACTCGAACGTGTGCGACGTTTACCTATTTCGATCGAATTTTTGCTCCAACATTCGTGATTCGATATTAACTTTTTCACGTTCATGCTTTTTTATAATTGAACAATCTTTCAAAGATGAGAGAATATAAAAGAATCGGTATTGATATGTAGAACTTCTCGTCTCACTTTGTGTATTAAAATTTGTCTTTCCTGATTATACTTGGGTGCCAGTCCTGTTGCGTTCTTTTGGAGTCTTTTTTATAGTTAAAAGATTTCTTAATATTAAGAAGATACAAGGAAATAATTTCTCACTTCAAATTTATATTAACATATTTTTTTTAAATACGAAAGTTTAAAGTGTTAAAAGTCTTTTACCTTTGACAATTCGACATCGATTTGTACATGTTATAATCTAGAAAAAAGATGAAATTTTAATTATAATTAGCGACATTTTATTAATAAGCTGATTATCATATTCGTATTTAACTTTTCTAATTTATTGCGTCACAAACTATGAAAATTGTTCTGTTTAATGGAGTTAAAGTTTAATTAAAAGATATCAGCAAACCACAAATATATTTAACATCCTTATAGCAAAAGTGTGTGAAGTATTAAATTAATAACGAATCTCATTCGAGAGTATTAATTTTCTTTAAAATCCGGAATCAAATAAGTTGCTTCAAAGGGTAATTAATTGGTCCTCATATAATTGTGGTTTACAATTTATAAATTTTCACACATTGAATTGCGTTTTATACTGCAAACCAGTTACAATTATAGGATTATAAAATTATCAAATTATATAGATAATTAGGAAATTAAACGATGTTCATCTGCATATATGCATATCTTCATATATAAAACGGGGTGATTGCGCAATAAACTGTCCTTCGATCGTTTACTGATCGGTATTCACGCAGCTACATCTCGTTATACTGCCGCGTAATTTTATCTTTTTTTAAACCGTAATCAACGTTAATAATGCAGAGATAAAAGTTAAGATATCTTTTAATTTTATATTATGATTTATGTAGAGTATACATATTTTGCTGTGAATGCGTTTTTCATACAAGCTTATGCTACAATTATGTAAATTACACATAATTGATCGAAACTGAAGTTCCAGATATTAAAATATTCTGTATAATTATCGACGATCACATAACTAGTCAAAACGTAACTATTTGACCTAGACCCATGTCATCCGGCGCATCTAGGATTTGCGCAGTCGGTTATACGGAAAATATTGCATTTTTTATTTAGATGACTTCCTCAGTTGCTGGATTATCATTCATCGTTCGTCGGATTTGCGATACTTATCAGTTCATTTATGTCAATTCAACTCGCAATTGCCGAAATTCGTAAATGCATTTGGCTTTAAGGTACAAGGAAATTAATTTACTAAATAGTTGAAAAGAATTTAAATAAATGATATCTATATGAAACAATGCAGATGCGATCAAGCACACGTCGATTATTCGTATTAAGGTTTTCACAAAGTGGTTAAAAATCTTAGTTCTACTTACTTTCTTTGAACTTACTTTTTGTAAAGAAAAATTTAACCTTCGTTTCACCATTTTCCGATAATGATAATAAGAAATACGTAATATCGGTAATTTCGGCGTCCAAAATGCTATATATTATAATGCGAAGTTGTCGTTTTGTTCATTTCCCAATTGTTTGTTGATGTGCAGTGTGAAAGTACAGGCAGCCAAGAAATTTCTTCCTAGAGGAAGAATCTCAGACATGCGTAAAGAACTATGACTTTCGAGTCTCAGCGTGTTTTACTTTTGAAGAATATCGTCGCGATATAAGTACCGTAAGCAAGAGCTCTTCCATTTTTTTTTTCCACTGTCCAATTATGTTATACTCGAGTAACGAAGCATTTCTTTATTACACGAGACATCGGACTCAGAAGTTGATCGCACCGCGATTTAAATTCCGCTGAAACTGCATTCACACCACGACTACGATTAATTAAATGTTATTGACACACATCGAGCGACACGTGAAATGTCGAAACTTTCAAGAATTTTCAGTGTTGTGGATAAATATGGTATAAAAGGGAGAGCGTAGGTGGTGTCATTTAATCAAATGAATTCGCATTTGAATTTAGTGCGTTCGTGCGTTCTGTTGGTGGGAAACGAATTAGAATCTTCGTGGAGAAAAATTAGAGAAGACGTCTGTAAACATGCGGGAATAGGAAATGCTAGTTACGTCGAAAAGAGTGACGTATGGAATGGCAAGATGCGGTGTGAAGCGGTGTAGCGGAGGAACATTTGTTCGGGAATCGGCTACATCGACTCCATTGCTAAGCGTAATCACGAACCAGTCTGGCTGAAAGGGATATAAGACTACGACTGCACAGCTTTGCGTTGTCAGACTGTAGAGGATATCGTTCGTGGTCAAACTAGAGGGAAAGAGAATCTTGGCATCGGTGTTCCTCAGTGGTGCGTGCTGAAAGACCGAAAATTGCCACTTCGATAACAGCGTCCTCGGATACATCGCGTTTACAGTGTCCTAGTACGACTCATTTTGCACACCCTACAGCCAACGACATCCAACTGTTGCTTTTGGTTTTTTCGACGTACTTTTCTCGAACAACAGCCGTTTCGTGACTTTTTCATTGTCTTGAACTGCAACTACTGGCAGCGGGTCTTGCGTACAGGACACTCTTCAGCTATTAAGACGACACGAAGAAAAGCTAGTCGCAGATAGCTACACCGTGGTTCGTTCATCGGCTCTTCTTCCGATACTTTGATAACCTCGCATCACGACACCAAGCATCTTCATCGTCGTTCGACCGTACCTTTCCGCAACAGGTGAGAGTAACGTCTCTTTTTTATCCATCATTTCACTTTCTTTCTCTGCTTGCTGTCGTTTATTCGAGTAAACGCACTTTGACGCTCTGTTATTCTACAACTATTCCGTTAGACGGGCGTGTATAAACGTAATTATGGAGAATAGTGATGCGTTTTGATTGTTTAAAAATTTTTTTCGAGAGATTTATCGAGATTCAATTTGTTCCTAGAGATTATACTTATGCAAAACGTGCTACATAATCGGATATCGCTCGTTTAAATATACCACATAAATTATATCAGTTCGCATTTGCGGTATGCTATGCGATAGCAGATTAGCGTAAAACAATAGTATATAGATTTATTATTAAGGACATGATCTGCAAACAGTCCGTGGAAAATCGACAAAGCTTTCTAAGATGTGGTCATACGGGCCACGATAGGCAAGACAGTTTCTACAGAATAACAGTTTCTAGAGTATAGTAGAATAATATATATGCGTATCTTCTCTATCTTACAAAATTCCTGTTCTGCGAACTGCCTACAGATATGTTGAAATCTATGCAAACACGCCTTGAGAAGTGATTACATGCTTAAATGCTGTGCTCAATGCTCTTTTTCAATCGTGAATAATGAATTTTGCAATGACACAAACGTTTGTGCTAATGAACTAGAATCACCGAAGGAATTATTTTGAAATTATATTACAAATTGGAAAACGTATCCAATTTTTAAGTCGGATGCTTTAAACAGTAGGGAAAACGAGAGCAATTTCATTTAAATTCCTGCACGTTTGATCGTTACATGTTGGTTCTCTTTCTAAAAAAGGAAAGAAAAGCTAAGAACGATAAATGACAAAGAAATTATTGATAAAAATATTTATTCCTGTGTCGCTACAAGAATGGTCACGTCACTTAATCGAAAAATTATTCTGGACGCGTATCAATGTATGTTAACACAGGTTGAGAATTGCGACTGTCAGCCCGTATATTTATCAATCGAACGTACATTTTGCAAATGTGAATTTGTCAAGTTATTTATAAACATTAAAGAATGTACTATTCAATATCGTCAATTATCAATTGATATCGCATTGCAATATTTATAGACCACGTTGTTGATTGTATATTCACATTTTGTTTATCAGTTTCTCATTGTTCTTAAATCAGCTCATTGATCAACTGAATTTTTAATTAAAACCAATTATGACGAGGAGACAGACCATGAATTGAAAGATACATTCTTTGATATTACAAGATATAAGAAGAGGCTATGATTAAAATGTGTAAAAATATATGAAGTAAAAGTTTTATTTGTAAGAAAGATTTCTACAATTCTCTTTCTAAAGATGTGTATCTGATAATTATTGATTCGATAGTAAACGGGTGGACAGTATTTATTCGCATCGTTACATCGTAAATATTATCACTGCAAAAAATATCAATTGCAAACAGAGATCATGCAAATAGAGCGACATGTCGGAAATTCGAATTGAAAATGTTTGTTTCCTGCAAATAAACGTAGATATTTGATCATCTTTTAATCTTATTGTGAAGATATCGTATATACCTTCTGACTTCATGCACGACGGCAAGAACCTATGTTTTGTCTAAATTAAATTAAACCAGTTTCACAAAGGAAAAAATCTTTATGATTAAATCTTCTCAAAATTGTTTATCAAAGTTGTCTTAGGTTCCAGCAAAGTGCTGTCTCGATTGAGTTAGAGTGGCTACAAAATTTTTTGCACATTATTGTATTTATTATTATAACATCTACACATTAATTAAGTACATTTAAATATATTAAATTTCGTATCATTTAGTAGAACGTTCATATGACTATAAAAATTTGGTACTATAAAAATGCAATATATAACCTGATAAGTATATAACTCTTCAGTTCACACTTGATCGAATTGATCAACACTTACGTCATTTGGTCATTTAGTCGCCACACAATTTCAAATATAAACAACGGTTTAATGATATCCAACATCGTTTCATATGTCAATAACGAAGAAAACTATTAAAAAAATAGTCGAAAAAGAATTTTCTTCCGTGGATGAATCCTGTTTTATTATTACTTTTTCTTCTGACTCGAGTGCATTAATTTTCGAATGCACTGAGAACTGTATTTTGCGAATCGACAATGTTGATTGTTAAGATCCTACGTTTTTCCATACAAAAAGAGATACCGAGATGACGAGGATATAATGTCATCAAACTCTATTTGTAATCTATTTTCAAACTAAAGATGATAAAAAAATGTTATATACGATAAAAGAAATCAAAGCCAAAATAACTAGCAAATATTCAAACAGAATCGTTAAATGTGCATCTTTCTTGATGAATGAAATAGTCTTGATAAGACGATGACAGTATTATGCGTAAAAAGCTGTTCTGCTATAAGCTGTATGATATTTCGAAAGGTTAGCAAGATGCATGTAGGTTACATCGGGAACTATTTTAAAATGTCAATGACTGCGTTATTGGGACTGAAAACTGTGAAAGCGCGAAGGACAAGGTAATTAGGTACTTAGAACTAGGTAGATAGGTATATAAGTAGATGCCTCCTAAGTGTGGATACATTTCGCCGTTTTCCATTGATATCAAATATGTAACATATCGTAAAATTATATCTACGATACAACAACGCAGCAAAGCCGTAAAAAAACTGTTTTCTGTTTCTGTCCATACTACATTTCTACAATAATCTACATATACATTGTTGGTAAAACCTTTTAATCGAGGAAAGGAATGTTCATTTTTCCATTCAGGTATATTATCTCGCGCAGTGCTTAACAACTAATTAAGCCAACGACATCCGTCGTTTTTTCTCAACTAGACTATCAAATCGTTGAAACAACAACAAGCGTCAAAAGCCACTTAATTTATAATAATGATTGAATGTTGGTAAGTTTTGCGTTGGACTCCTTGATTACATAGGCAATATTGTAATTGTATTTTTGTATTGTATTGCGTTGCACGCGTTTATTTGTGATGAACTCGGTCGTCCAACCGGTTTAATACGATTTTCCTCCTACGTCGTTGGCGCAAGGATCAACGTAGGTTCTACACTTGCACTCGGAGGAACAATTTTATAGAATTCACTTGCCTTGAACGCTGACGCATGACTAGTTCTTTCTCCCACTAGATAATTTTTGATCTATTTCTCATTTAATTAACGTCAAGCTTTGCAAAGATTTATGTCAATCGTGCCGCGAGATTCTCAACATACTGAATAGCGTTCCAATCACGATCGTTTCATCATAACGCATCTCTAATGAAAACGTACAATTTTTTGCCGTTTTCCTAACAAAGAATAGTAAAATGACTGAATAATAATGAATGAATAATTTAAAGAGATATATTTACCATATTTCATCTAATGACAAGCGGTGCAATTGCGAAACAATCATTTTTCTCGAGGTTATGACATCATTGCATTCATTCATCTTTTAATCTTTCTAAAATATATCATGTATGCATATATCATGCTTGCATATTTTGATGAAAAACAGGCAGATTGAAAACAAAAAATTGAGTTCCTGGCTATCACGAATGCAGTGTCATCGGCAGAATATTTGCCAAAAGAAAGGTTTAGAAAAGGAAATAAAAGAATTGGTGAAGAGGTACTTGAAGCAGGAAAGTTCCAACACGTATAACTGAACTCAAGGGCATTGTGTCCTCGAATCCCCGAATCGGGGATTATTGAACCCATATTTACTGATATGAAAAGATAACGAAAGTGAACAGACAGGTTTTCGATGCTCCGTTGGTTAAAGTTGGGCAAAAGGGACACGAGATAAACAGCAATGCCCGTTGAAGATCCCGTTCACCTTGGTTCGCGACTAATAAGTATTCACCAGCAAGGTTCCTGGCCCCTTCCAGCCTGCAGGTTGCAAGCTGCATCTCACTTCTTTATTCTCAGAGTATCTTCTATTCTTTCTTCTGTAATCACGGCCCAGAGCAATTTCTGTGTCTCGCTATGACAAGGCACTTTTCAACCGCATTCAATTACGAAACTCGATCTTTCTTACACTTTCGATATTCTTATGTCGTTATTCCATAAATTTTAATTATTATTAGAGGAACGACTTTCTTTGTTTCTAATTCGATCGAGATATATTAACAAGGTTAATCATGTGCTAACTTGTATCTTATTCATCGATTTAAGATCAAAGGCCAAAGATCACAGCGTAAACCTTTTATAAATGCACTAGTATGTAGCATTAAGGAAACACTGGAATTCAACTGGGTTTCGGAACTCAAAATGAAATGTCACGACCCTAAGTTATACTCAACGGGTGTAAAACACTGTGCGGGTGAAAATGATTAAGAAAGTACGATACACCGCGATGCCTGATTAATGTTTATTATAGACAAGGGCGCACATTTTTCCTCAGGTCCAACGTTTTTCAAATTGACCAACGTTTGACCAAATTTGCTTGGTCATATCTACCGACGAAAAAATATCAGCGCGACGTTATACTTTGATTGATTGTATTCCACTGATAGCAGTTCGGCACAAAAATTAGAACGAGATCATCCGAATCGATAGCATGCACGTCTTGGTCGTAGGCCCAGAGACGTGTTTCCTTCCATTATTTTTTCACTGTTTGATGCGAGTCAACGCAAGACGTTGCTCATTTACACATCTCCTTTGCTTAATATCCTCTTCATCTACTCAATCGCATCTACGTCTCGATACTCGAGCTACGAGAAGTTCGAGAATTTATACCCGCAAGCAAACTATATGACCAAATGTTGCGTCATCTACGATTATTCTTATTATTATTAGCTTCCAACGAAGCTAAGAAATATTCACTAGTTACCAGTATTTACTAAACATTCGTTAAAGAAAGACATTTAACGATCGCATTCCAATGGGCGCTATGGACGACTAGACTTTGATTGCCAGACAGCAATATCGTTAAGCTAATTATGCACTAAATTCTCGTAAATCACTTTCAGGTTTAGTATAAGCTGCATAAACTCTTTATAGTAATCCGCGTGATTTATCGTTTATTTTTCAACGCAAGGATAACTTGAAAATTAATAAATTGAAGGTATGTCGTTTTCTTTCAGATTTGTCCATTTACTAGCAATCATCAGAAAACAATGTCGACCATCGTAGATTGGTACAAAGACTTCATAAACAATAAATGCCGTAAGAAACATTTTTATAAGTAATACGTGAATACCTTTATAAGCGATTTGTGATTTATAATACGCCTCTTTAACAATTCCAGATCCATACACACAGGATTGGTTTCTCGTGTCAGGACCAGGTCCTCTGGCGGTAATTCTCGTTACCTATGTGTATTTTTGCCTATCCGCTGGACCAAGGTACATGAAGGACAAGAAGCCGTACGAATTGAGGAAAACCATGATCGTGTACAACTTCGTTCAAGTGCTATTTAGTATATATCTCTTTTATGAAGGATTGATGGCTGGATGGCTGCATGACTACAATTACTTTTGTCAGCCTGTTGACTATTCGGACAATCCAAAATCTATCAGGGTACTTTTCGTCATAATTCGCTAAACAAATGCCGAATAAACGGCGGAATATTGTATGCTAACGTTAGTGAAATTGTGATTTACAGATGGCTAAGATTGTGCACTTTTACTTCATATGCAAGTTGACAGAGCTTTTGGACACGGTGTTCTTCGTTCTCCGGAAGAAGAGTCGTCAGATCTCAACTCTTCACGTGTATCATCACACTCTAATGCCGATTTGCGCTTGGATCGGAGTCAAGTTCTTGCCGAATGGCCATGGAACGTTCTTGGGCCTCGTCAACGCTTTCATTCACATAATCATGTACATGTACTACATGCTGTCCTCGATAGGGTCACACATGAACAAATATCTCTGGTGGAAAAGATATATAACGATGCTCCAGTTGATTCAATTTGGCATGATTTTTATCCATACCATTCAACTATTCTTCAACGGATGCAATTATCCGAGGCCTATTGCGTTCCTGCTCTTGCTGAACGCGACGATCTTTATCTACATGTTCGGGTCGTTCTACGTCGAAAATTACCGTAAAAGACAACGAAAACAGACAAAGGATGAGCAAATAAATATGGCGGCGAAGAAAGTGGAGTGAATTAATGTCGTTGACGCGGTTTCCTTTTCGCTTGTTGTACTCCTCTTCGTTACAAAGGAACATTTCACCTTCGTTAAGTACGTAGAAGCGTACTAGCATAGAACGATAAATTTAGTGTTTCAAATATTTAGTGCTGATCGATCGATTTCGTATATTCAAAAACCAGAGACGATCTTCATCTCATTGATGACGATCTCATTTCTTTCCTCTACATTTTTTTATTCAAAAATTTATTTTATGATCAAACATTGACCACACGTAATATATATTTATGTATGAAATTTATATATATACATAATATATTTACATATTTTACATATATATATATATATATATGTTAGGAGCAAATGTAATTCTAAGTTGTCATATCTTTAGGTTGTTGCATCTTAAATTACCAATTATTTTTAAAATCTTTCTATTTAATTATAGTAGAGTTTGTAAGAAATATGTAAGAGTTCCTTTCTTTTCTTCCTTTTTATTAAATTCGATATATTGTTTCTTGCCTAAAAGTGGAGCAGATGCATAATATGTATTCTAGGTATGAAGAGAACATATGTAGTCATACCAAAGATAGATAAATTTCGCTCCAGCCAGAGAAGTAAGTAGATTGTGATTCGAGACACCAGACAACACGATTTTAAAAATCAAGTATCTCCACCTTGTGTCTTATCATGAAAGGGAAGTACTTCCTTATTATAAGAAATGAAAGTATTGAAAACATACAAGATCAGTTTCATATCGTAACGTTCGGTAGATAACGTTGATAATGAAGGAAACATGATCAAAGGGTTTATCAATCAATTCGGCTCTTTGATCAGCTCATCGAATTATACTGTTCGTCGATAAGATAGACCAATAATGTGCTTTTATCGAATCTTCCTTCGAATGGAAGTATTAATGTACTTTACTGTATTGAAAATTTATTGTATGCGAAATAATTGCTACTTTTCCTAATCACAGTTTCCATAACAATTTGGTAACTATTTGGCACGACAACTTTTTATACGAATGTACATACCTACTTATAAGTGAAAATAGAATTTAGAACAGAAGCAAAGGTCAATTTATTTTGTTTATACCAGTGCAAATAAGTTATAAAAACGTCCATCATTAGAAATAAAGTGAATTATCTTAAATTACGTATAACGTTGTACATTTTTTCAACGTTTAAAAATTTTTCTATTTAAATGTAATTTCTTTAATGGAATGTGTTTATAATAGAGTATAAAAATTAAGATCCATAGGATTAAAAAACAAATAATGATTACGTAAGTTCACAAAAATTTATTAACAATGACAATACTTGTCTATAGAATGATTTTGTAGAAAAATTATCGATACTTTTCAAAGCAAAATTAATTTATTCGCATCATCTAGTTGTAAATATATAAATATGGAAGTACATGTGCTATAAAGTAATTACATTTTTAAATATATCCTCGAATATTCCTTTCCTTACGATTGAATTTCCTCGATGTCTTTTCTTCAATGTTATTGATATCCGGTAATATCAATTAAACCACGTTTGAAATAAACAAAACACGTATTGAAGGCCAGCGGATCTTCGATTATACGCTGGTCAATGTCCTTTTGTCGTTAAGGGTCACGACCATCGGACCCACGGGACCTCTTCATCCGTTTCACTTCAACGTTGCACACGTGTCAATGACGAATCGATTACTTGCAAGATCTGCTCAATTCTATAATTCTTCAATTAATTGCTTTTAATGCATACAGATCTAATGCATGTAATAATTCTAATAAATTCGTTTCCAGGTTTAATTAGTTACAACGAAGTAATATTTGCATGTTAATATTCCATACCTATTCATTGGACGTTTTTCATCTTCGATCTTAAAAAGCGCTTTGATCATCGAAAGTAACAATTCCAGTGCCTTAATACATAGAAGCGCATTCACGAGAGTAGAGATTAGTATTTGAAGAATAAATTCGAAACAAACAGCTCCGCTCTCAGTGTGCTTGGCCACACAAGGCCACGATTATCAATTCTTTATGCACTTAATTAGCAAATTAAATGGATTACGTATAAGAGATTTTCATAGGCGATGTTTTATCATAATTTCCAATAATCATCTTTATCATCAATGTTCTAGTCACGGTTCTCGTTGAAAAATTTCATGCGAAATTATATTAGATAAACATCGAAAGCAATATATAGTATACATAACGCGAATACTCTATCGGTTAAAGAAGTATTATACAGGTAGAAAAGCCTTTAGTAAAAGCAATTGACACACAGATAAGTTTTTTTCTGTTACTTGCAAATAGCTTAATTTCTCAATTTCCTTTCAATACGTCAATCAAACAAACTAAAAATGTAAAAATAAAGACATTATCAAATGCATATTAATTATTTTTTAAATTTTAATTGATTAATTTAGCTTTAATTATTTTGTTGACGTCTAAACAGAAACTCGTTCTATTAAGGAAGAAAAACTCTAGAAATACTTGTATAATATTCAACTACGTTGTAGTATTGTTACAGCATAATTTCTCGTCTTATTAGATTTTGTCGAACAGGCACCAATATTGTAAAGTTGTTCGTTATGCAGTTAACAAATCTCCTTATTGTGTGAAAATGTCAGATGCTTGTTATAAGATTAAAGACATACGGACTTTTTGTAAAACGGAGTGATTGGTTGCAGTTATTGTAAATATAAAAAGAGAGGTTATTATTGCAAAATAATACAAAATTGCACAGCTGCGATCATTTTTGCATACCGCGTTCCGGAAGTCTGACACGATTGCAGCAATTTGATAATGTGCTTATATACCAGTCCCAACATTCTCCCCACAGAACAATTATGCATATTTGATTGCATTTCGTGCTAGCTATCAAATAAATGATTGAGCTTTTTTTGTTTTCGTAATGTCAAGGAAAAAATATATCTAAAAACATCAAACAATGACCTATATTGAATATTTGCATTAATATTTTCAATATTTCAATTGTCGTTCGCGTAGTTTGAATAGAACAGTAAATAAGAATGAGAAGGTCGAAAGTCATTAAATGCGTGGTGACAGAATGATATATAACGCCTTGAATTCGAGTTTCTTTGAAATGCCTATAGAATCAGGGAATACTAAATTAAACCTTTCTACGATCTGATATCTTTTCGTAGGGACATGGAATAGAAAATTAAGCGCGTTCAGCTTGAAGGTCGTACACCCTCGAAGAAAGGGGACAAAGAAATTGTCTCGAAACGGCGTTAAATAGCCAGGGGCTGGCTATTTGGTTTCGACTCCAGCGTTTAATTAAAATACAATGACTATACGATTCCATAATGTTTTTGACGGGGGAAATTGCTTTCATCAGTCAAGTTGTATCGTGCGTGGAGTTTAGTCGGATTGGAAGACTCTGGGTAGTGACTTAAACAATCAATCGAAAGCCATTGTTTGTAACTGTTTGCTTTCGAAAAATTCAATACGTTTCACCTTTTAACATTTTTGTGTGTGTGTTTTTTCCTTTCGTTTATTTTTATTTCTTGTTCCTTTCGTTTTCACTGCGTTGCCAACGATTCACAAAGCTCAATATAGCAAGCATAGGAAAACTAGATAATTTAAAAGCTAACAAACGTTTAGAAAGTATCTGCCCAGAAAGAGGAATTAGGTTTGATTTTTTTTTTCAAGGTTAGTTGAACCAACTTTATCATTTCAGGATTTCATTTCGATCTTACGAAATTTTTGTGAGAGACGTTAGTTGGAATCCCATCAACTATTTAGTGATAGCAATATGGCGACGTTGATACGACGAATCTATCAAGGGTACCGTTACATTAACGAGGAACTAACAGGTACAGAGGCGCGAATCTGTTGCATGCAAGTCAAAGATGCAAGTAGTCATGTGAATGTTTTCTGTTTCCGGAAGATCCTCGAACGCAAGACTATTTCCTCATCGGATCACCATGGGGATGCTTTAGTATAGTAGCGTTTTATCTATACTTCGTGCACGTCTTGGGACCCAACATTATGGCAAAGAGAAAACCGTTCAATCTAAATAGAATCCTACAGATATATAACCTAATACAGATAGTATCGTGCGCATATATATTTTATAAGGTAAACGAGTATACATTTCATTTAAATATGAAAATATAATAAATGACTAAATGTAATTATAGGCATTGGTACTAGCCTGGTTGTTCGATTATAACTTCTACTGTGAACCAGTAGATTATTCGGATGATCCTCGCGCGGTCGAGGTACCTACATCGTATATTTCCTTTATATCCTAATTACTAGACTGCGAAAGTTTATGCGAATTCATATTTTTATGAACATAAAAAAGTGTAAATATTTTAACGAGTACTTTCTGTGTTCTATATATTCATTTTATGTTCACAGCGTTAAACTCTCCGTAAATGCATAACACCCTCAGTCTATTAATTACAATCTGTTCTCATCAGGATATCAAAGATTGAACTACTTGAATTACTTGAATCGCAGATAACTAGGATCGTTTGGTTGTACTTTCTAATGAAGCTCCTCGACTTACTCGACACGGCCTTCTTTATTCTTCGAAAAAAGCAACAGCAAGTGTCGTTTCTTCATGTTTATCATCACACGGGCATGGCTCTAGGTAGCTGGGCAGCCACCAAATTTTTGCCTGGCGGTCACATTACCTTTTTAGGTAAGTAATCTAATTTCATTCGTTCGATTTTAACTTCCTACAATATTGTATATTAAAGAATATTTTTCATATCAGCCTTTCTATCGTAAAACCTGGCACATGTGTTGAATATTAATTATCATGAAATTGTTTCCACAATTTTATAATTTTTAGTTCAACGTTCTTTAATTCAACGACGATATATATTGTATTGACAATTAGATATTGAATATTGTATTTACCTTTGTTGTTTTACGTTTAAGGGAATCATTCGTGACAATGTGTCTCTACATAAACTGATAACGTTTGTAAGTGTATATTTAGATCTATTTATTAAATAAATAAATTTATTACCACAGGTACCTTAAATTCTTTCGTTCATATGGTGATGTACACTCACTATCTGGCTACATCGCTGCGAATAAGCAAACCCTGGTGGAAGAAATATGTGACGCAACTGCAGCTCACTCAATTCTGTTTGATAACGATCCACTTCGTAATGTTAGCCTGGGTGGAAGATTGTGGTTTCCCGAAGTGGACAGCGGCGGTGATGATTCCTCAGAATCTCTTCATGTTGATGATGTTCGGCGATTTTTACTATAAGTCATACATCAAAATACGGAAGAGCCGCGAAAACGGCGTCTCGTCGGACGTCTCGAACGGAAAGTTGAAGAGTCAATAGCTACGTCCTGTGCGTCCGGAACGGTTTAACGTTATTTCGTGTTTTATGAGACAATAGCAATTTAGCGCTTCATACTCTAGACTTTAGACACTTATTAACACCTAATATCTCATGCGTGTCGACGAAGACCGAACAACGAAAGGACAGACATTGATGAAAGTCATTCGAGTTCTAAAGCATTTCTTTATATGCACGCAAACGCAGAATCTTTTCGTTGTATGGTTCACGGAACGCTTATTCTCGGTCTCATCTTTGTATTTAAGTCACTCATCATCTTCGTTACTTACTTCGTTAATTATTCACAAAAGAGGGCATTTAACTCTAATGACCTTAAATCTTGAGATCTGTTTTGAAGAAGGCGCTACTTAAGTAATATGCACTTTGTCAGAGGCGTAGAACGATTATGGTTCGAGTAAAGTTTGATTAAGTTAGACTTTTTCTGGAGGGCTTGGACCGCCAGCTACCCATAAAATCTAATCTAACCATACCTTACTAGGATTAATTAATAATCGGATACTTTATTAGGATAGCAATCCTATGCAAATGAATATGAAATTTAATTTTTAACTGGTTATATTGGAGTATATATAATCTAACAAGTACCATTTTCTTTTTGTCATAGTTTTCGGCTCGTCCTAAAACTCGGACAAAGTGCACGTTACTTACAGTCATCCACTTTGCAATATATCCGAAATTGAAATTCAAGAAAAACGAAAAAAAGAAAATGGAAAAATGATATTCGACAAGATTGGAGTTGAAATCCCCTTTCGTGCATAATTATCTTTACTTCTACCAATCTATGACGATTGCAGCGCAAGCTTTAGCAAATATATGCGTAATTCATATTACTATAATCTTACCTGTTGGACGGTATGACAGAGATAAATCATCGATAATATGACGTTTGCGCTGGCAGCAAATTATTTGTCACACAGAAGCAATAAAATAATAAGTCTGTTCCACGACGATCGCGTAGCGCGCGTGTTATGAATAAACAATTACTTTACTTCTATTTTACTTCGAATCGATCAATATTACCTTGTAAATAAATAATTGAAGCTCGTACAAAAGAAAAAAAAAAGAGAAGAAGAAAGAGAAGATAACGCAACGTAAAAGTGTTCAACAGTTTTCGAGGATGCACAAACACACTCAAGGACATTCGAGGTTGCACAAGGTCGCACAAGGTCTCTTGCGCAATGGTCTGATTTTGAACATAATACGTATATGTATACATAATATAAACACAATAAGTGTTTGAAGTGAAAATAAAACATTACGTCTAAAATGATTTTGCATATTTATTTCAGTAACCATCTGTATCATTTGATTCGAGTTCTATATTATTCGACTTCCATGTCACTCGAGTACTACATTTGTTTCTAAATCATAATATCATCTATCCTAAATAATTATAATTGACTAAAGTTCGGGATATTTGGAACAACTCGATTTGATTGTCCTTAATTGCTGCCTCTCACGAGCATAACGTTTGGGAATCACGTGCCATAGAGTAAATCGCGTTATGTCCACTCATAAATAATTTCATTCGAATCACGAATCGATAATCAATCATGTAACATTCTGTTCTTTTAAAAGTAGCGATCGAAATTTCCCCTCGGCCATTTTCTAACAGGACGTGATCACGCGTTTTTCTTTAATCTATGTAACACCTTAACCTATTTAACGAAATATGGAAACCAACAAAAAAAATGAACGCGAAGCTAAGTTAGGACCCAGTCGAAAAAGTCAACCTACTTTTGTGACACGTGAATGGATGGTCCAGGCGAAAGGTAAAACAAGTCGAGAGAACAGTCAGAAAAAAACCGTTGGAGAAGCTGGTTGGCAAGTAGGTGCCGTTATATCCTTCGGTCCAAATGACCGGGAATTTCATTTTCGCTCCTTCAATCTCAGTACATTGTGTTTCTTTGGTTGCATAATGATTAATGATGAATAGCAATTTTGCATTCTTCAATCGTCTCCATTTTATACAGCTATCTTCGTTATTACTCTTGTATGTACCTATAGGAAGATTGTATGAATTCCTGGAGTCTACAAACTTATTTTCTTCCAGTAGCAGGCAGGTTTGATTTACAATATTGTGGATAACTGTTACATTAGAAAGTGATATGACTTCATTATATGTATCGTTAAAACTTCAATCCTAATTCTAATTCTTATTTTATTTAGTACTTTATTGGGTTATTCTATAAGCTGTGCGGTTCTTCCGCACTCGAAATTTAAAACAATTTGAAATAAATAATTGATAAATAAAAATGCATGCACTTTCTACTAAATATCTGCAGGAATGTTAAGACTTATAGCCGGTACTATAAGTGTTTTTCAATGATCAACGAAACACCGTACGTTTCTGGGACACGAGGAGCGCGTTAAAGGGAAAATAGGACAATGACACGGTAAAAGTGACAATATATATGAAATATATATGAAATATATATGAAATAGATACTTTCTAAACACTTTAAAGCGTATACTGATGTTTTAATACGTGATTTAATTACTAATTATTAATTTTAATGTCATTTTTAATTATCATACGTTGTAATATATATATATCGTAATGTATATTAAAATGTATTATAATATATTAGATACAATTCAATTGTATTTAATATTATTAACTTAATTATTAATTTTATCTTGTAACGCTTATTTAGTATAACTGTGTTATAAAATCGATCGATATTATCGTATCAATGATTTCAACGAAAACTTCAGTACATGCAAATCGAATTGCCATTGAACTCAATTTTTTCGCGCGTGTCTCAATCAAGTTATTGATATTGTTGCGAAGAATTCCGGTCAGAAACATACTTTTGCAAAACCTCTGTTCGTTTAACCCCGTTTCGCGAACTTCTTCTATATTTCGAATTGTCCCGTTGGTTTACTTTGTTGTACCTGTGCTAAAAATGTCCCTCCGAGACGCTTATAATGGTTTTGTTTGTGAAGTAACTGCAAGTGTATTCGCGGCATTGGTCGGATCGTCGTTGCTCCCATCCAAAGAAACGTTTTGGATCACAATTTACGAGACATCAACGCGTACCTGAGGTTAACTATTAAAGGATCCATTTACGACCACGTGATTTCTAATAGTAAAACCTATTGAAGGCGTGTACACAGTTACCGTTTGTTCTACTTGCAATTTTACTACCTCCACGAAGAAGGGGAATTCTAAAGATGGATTTCAAACATATTTTGCAGAGAATTAAGAAAAGGTTATGCTAATCGTTCCTTTCATAGGCAAATATTGATTAACAAAGTGACTATGGTGATTAAAGTACGAAAAAGTGGCGATAATAACTAGCTTAACGGAAGATACACAGCTCGATCGTTTGTGATCAAATTACTAGACTTCGCTGTTTGATCGACAATACAAAACGTCGGGTTTCGATGCAAATATTTAACTGTCGCTTGCCCCTCCGCTGTGCGTCACCTAATTGCATCAAGTCTATAAAGAGTTTAACAGGGCAAATATGTTCTCACACTCCAAGTTATTTTCTTCGTGACGTCTCTTTATTCCGGTCAAACAAGTCGTTCGTCAATTTCGCAAATAGTCGTGCCGCAAACGTGTGTGTAATTCTTATTATTTTTTGCTCATAGACAATATTACGAACCTGTCTCGTTGTTTATACTGTTTACGAATTCTGCGCGTGTACGATGGTTTGTTACTATCATACAGGATATTCCGCGATACTTCATATCCTATAAGCAAATTTAAGAGAAAAATGTTATGTAGGCACAGGCTTTGAAACGTTTTATTAAAAAGCTATAACGGGAATATGAAATAATAACGAACTGGTGTTTCGTCTACACACCATAGGAATACATCGTCGACATCTATTTGATATATGTTTACAAAGATTGCAATGTTATGTTTACTTGCTGACGTCGTTGATTTATTCAATCAGTCCGACAATGATTAAATGACCATTACTCCCAACGTTAGATAGGTCGAGGATGATCAATTCTTTGTAGCCCAAAATCACCAGATATCACGCCAATAGATATTTACTTGTGCGAAACTGCAAAAGGAAAAGTTTATCAAGCACAAATTAATTAGTAGAAAGGATTCGTGATTAATTTGCCGTAATTAGGGAAAATTAATAAGAAATTATTAATGAAATAAATTCTATTTCTCGCAGATGCTAGTTCTCCATTCATAATAGCGAGCAACGTTTTGAAATGAAATTATAACAAAAATCTATCTAACGATAATCTATTCTTATGTGGTATCGAACGAGAAGGCAGTTCGTTGTCTTTTCTTATTTTTGTTATAGTATTTTAATAAAGCATTTAAGAAGCTAAGTTTATATGTATAACATTTCTTTCTTACAGGAATATATTCTTTCCTTACAGGATATGTTGGTAAAGTTTAGCTGGATAAAACTGAGATACTCTGTGCGTTTGCTACGTGTAGAAGTTTGAATGGTAATCTCTCCTTCACCTTCAATAATGACAGATATAGCATTAGCAAAGTATATTTAACTGACCATAATTAAGTCAAAGATAGTATTAGGATACCTATAGGGGATCGAAAATCATAATGGTGTAAATGAAAATTTCGAGAATTTAGGTTTAGTTAGAATATTTAAACTCTTAAAAGTATCATCTATTTAACTTTAATTTTATTCATCAACGTATTCACGTATCACACACCTCAATCGAATCACGAATTTTCATGACATGATGTACGTAATCATACTGGAGAATATTAAATACAAGATATTCTGTAGGATGCAAGAAGTATTAGCATAGTCTAATTTCTTAAAAAACGAATACAACGAATAAATATCTTAATACACAGTGGCGTGGGAATGTACATAAATCACATAGAAAATTCTTTAACATAAATATTCATCTGTTTGCTGTTAATATTTAATAGTTTCACCTATGATCAAGGAGTTGCGTTTCCTTTGTCAATTTTAAAATATAATTTCCAAGTGGTCGTTTAATCGATCAATAAGAAATTCAGTAAATAAGAGTTCAGCAGTGACGTGCTTCACAGGTCTCGTTATAATTCATTTTTACATGTATCACGACCTAGTCTTTTACCCCTTCTTCTTTTGCCGATCTGCTTCCCCCATCGAGCGGTCGAGTTTCAATTTTACAGGGTATTCGAATCTTGTGGAGGGGCAGACGAAGAAGATCGAGGTTTTGGTCCTCCTAGTGGCCAGTTTGCCCGACAGATGATCAGTTTTTGGTTCGCGGCTTCTCCTTCAACATCTACTCCTCTCGAGAAAACGCTATTCGAGGAACTTCGATAGGTTCGCCAAGCCGAAAACAAGCACGGGGGCGGAAGTTAGTTTCGAGGTTTCTCCGACCGAACAAAGAGGGAATCCGGTCTAATCTTGAGGATTTGAGGTGATGTCTTATTCTACTTACGTACTGGAAACGTGTGAAGTTTGACTTATTAATCGAAAAATTTACGAATGACATTTTACGATCCTGAAAAAGTTGGTTAAGTTTCGTTATGTGTTTCCAATCAAGTTTGTCTAAATTTTCATTTTTAACCGTTCACTAATTTCTCTTTTTTTTCTAAGAAACAATCTTTTTGTTCGTTTTACAGTTGGTTTGAAAGAAGATAGAAAAATTAGTCAACATGTCGAACATAATTCGTTTGGTAGTCAACAACTACAATGAAATCTTGGAGGCTAACAAAGGTAATTACGTGAACATCGTTCAACAGGAAGATAATATCAAGCTGGATGTCCAAAAGCTCGCTCTTGCGAATAGAGCTCTTTCTTTTCGCGTCACGTCAATCAGCTTTATTCACTAAAGTCAAAGTAACCTACTTTATAAGTAATATAGGAAAGAGTTATCTTTTCTTTAATATTTCAAATCAATAGCGATGCTAATTCATGCAAATTCTATGTAAAAGCGACGAAAACGTCTCGACACGCTTTGTATGTAAAAAAGAATTAAAATAGGAAATAGACAAAATGTCTTCATTACAAAAATACTACAGTCATCACTGAAAAATAATCTAAGGTATTCGATTAAACCGTGTTTTTTTTTTTTTTTAGAAATAATGGTAGATTCCTGGCCAATGATGAGCTCCCCAGGACCTATGCTGTGCATCGTTGGAACCTACTTAGCGTTCGTTTTAAAGGTTGGACCGAAAATGATGGAAAAGAGGCCGGCATTTCAATTGAAAAATGTGCTGATCCTTTACAACGCGATCCAAGTGCTTTTCAGTATCTGGTTGACACATAAAGTAAGATTCATTAGAACAACTAATGAATTCAAATGATTTCAATTCCTAATTTCACCTGCTTTGGTAATTATTTCTCGTATGACTTTTAATAGGCTTTCGAACCGGGTGTTGCATCCCTCATACTCTCACCTAAATGCAATAACGCGAATCGGCCACTTACGGATTTGGGAATTCAAACCACGGTGGGTTTACCAAAAAAATACATAAATAGCCGCAGTGCCCAATTTGTTAATTGTATGGTGTAATAATAAGTTTTACGTGAAATAGGTGACAAAAGCTGCCTGGTGGTATTTCATCGCAAAACTAGTAGAACTACTCGATACAGTGAGTTCAATATAATCAGTTATACGATGTGTAATTATTTAATATAGTAGAACTCCATTTTTCTGAACTCGCTAGGGAACAAACAATTCATATAACTAGAGTTCACCCAGTCTCCTCGCTATTCATTACTTTTTGTCCATGTAGTAGATTCAATCAACAAGGGTATAATCGATCATCAATTAAATTAACGATGATTTCGCTCGGACAGTTAATAGTTCAGATAAATAATACTCTACTTTGTATACGCGAAAACGATTTTTCAATTTTTCTATCACTTCAAAGGTATTCTTCGTTCTCCGAAAAAAACAAAACCAAGTGACTTTTCTACACGTGTACCACCATACGCTGACCGCGATATTCTCATGGTGCTATCTGAAATTTCTCCCCGGAGAGCAAGGTGCTCTAATTGGTTTCTTGAATACCTTCGTGCACATTGTCATGTATTCATACTACCTGATAGCAGCTCTTGGCCCGCAATACAAGAAATACTTGTGGTGGAAGAAATACATGACCTGGATCCAGCTGGTAAATATTTTCACCAAACAACGCATCGACGCTTTCTTCCGAACGCAATACCTACACTAACCGTGTTTTCTTCGCCGCGCCAGGTGCAGTTCTTCCTGATGCTCGGCTACCAACTGATGATTCTCGCGATGGATTGCAAAGTACCAAAGGCTCTTACGTATTTCTTTATTGCCAACACGATAATCTTCATCTACTTGTTCGGCAACTTTTATCGAAAATCCTACACGAAGAAGCAAGTTTAATATCTTCTAAAATCATCAATGTGACGCCTTCGTCAATCGAAATGGTGAATGAACGAAAATCGGAAGCCATCCGACCTAAAAACTTAAAAACTTAAAAAAGAAAAAAAGAAAACGATAAAGGAAAAAGAAGTTCATTAACGCAAGAAAGTCGAATAAAAGGAATAAAGAGACGGAGCAACGGTCGTATATGAGGACATAATAGAACGACAAAAGACCGGAACGAAGTAGTTCTAATTAAGAAAAGGATTTGAATTCAAGATCCCCTCGATTGGACCGATTTTGATGAATCTAATTTGAAATTCCAATAAATAACGAGCTCCGTTCGGGATCTAGGCCAATAGGTCCAATGCGCATACGATGTCTCAGGAAAGATACCGAGACGATTCGTCGGAAACTGGAGAAAGTACAATGAAATCTTGACTGAACCCAAATCCCTGGGGGCGATCTCTGTAAAACGAGGTGGGCTATTATTCAGGAAAAAGTCGAACAGAGAAGGCACTGTATCTTCTCTGGACGACTGTCACATGTGAGCACCGAAGAACGGTAATTGCTTTCTCCTCGGAAAGCAAGACCCTGTGTCTACCGCTCCTGTTTCAACTTTTAATCGATTGACTCTTCGATGAATTTCTATCTGGAGGAACTCGTCACAAGCAGTATATTTCTGAAATTATTTTTTATTTTCTCTTTCTTTTTATTCCTAAGATTTGATGATCTTTTAAATTAATTTTTAAATTAAATAGCTTTTGCCTTGTCGACTTCGCGTCGCAACTCTGTACGATATTTGGCTTTCACTGAAATCGTTTCGTTTTAACTCGGATGGATAAGCTGTCCTATGGAAAATCCTTTTTTATACAAGAATGTTGGCTAAGATTAATTTTCATTTTGTATTTTGTGAATCAGTTTCGTAACTACAGTCACGTGATATTGACAAATAATTTCAAAATCATGTATCTAGAAATAGCAATATCATTATTTACCGTATTTATATATATATGTGGTATATATATAACTACGATTAGACACGTCACAATATTATAGACTATTCGATATATCATGAGACACCGAAGAAAAAATATTTTGTTGATTCGTTCGAAAACGCGAACAGTCATTTACTTGTGTTTTGAACGAATCAACGAATTTTAAACGCATATCTGTCACGCCTGATGCAACAGTATGCAACATAAGCAGAAATGTTGCCGTTAATCATGGCATATGTTAATATTCTGCATATTTATAGAAGTCGATCACAATTAAGACATGTAAATACACAATGTTATTATTTATTCATAACTTTTTAGATGAGTTGACAAAAGGAGGATCTCAATACAGCTTGTAAATTTTAATGCAACGTTCGAAATAAGTTTTGGATTCTTTTATCTTTAAAAATAATGTTCAGTGGAAATGTATATGGATTTGATCTATTATGATGCAAATCACGATCGCGAAACGACACTGTAGCAACTAAAAGCACTCAACAAACTCCTTCTTTCTTTCGAACATTCGGACAATTTATAAATTTTTAAATATTTATCTTAATATAAGAGGTAATCCCTAAAGAGTCATTTTAAAAAGAGATCTTTACATGAAGTTGTATTAAAATTCAACGAGTCAAAGTTAGATCTTTCTTCTTGTGACGTCTACTTTCATTCTTCTTTTCCTTTTCTTTCATTTCCCAAATAAATCGTTGCTGTTAACAGTAACTAAATATCAGATTCTAACATTCTTACGAACAGAATTTCATAAAGTTGGGCGATAAGTAATTTCTCTTTCATAATTGTGTTTCTTTTTTTAACACATTATGCAGCTAATGATAATTAATATTTTTTCTTTATATAGACACAGTAAGTAGCAAAACATAAAGAAAATTTCAATGAAAAACGTACAAACGAAAAATAACGTAATTACGAATATAAACAAATCATCGTTATGATTGTTTTTCTCGCATGTATGATTAGGAAATTGATTCGTGATTCAATATTTATGTTCAAATATAGCTTGCAAAGCGTGCTGCAAAGGAAACATTGTGAAAAAAATAACTAGCAGCTGTCTTACAATATATCTAAATGTAATTGGAAACTGTAAAATTCAGTGAAATTCAACGATTAATTTCCACTAATTAAAACTGAGGTTTCTGCAACGAAGCAGATACAAAGCGAACTTAAAGCCATTTTCTTTGTCTTCGTTACTTCATTATTAAACTTTATTCTTGTTAACACTTAAATATGTATTATGTGGCTCGCAAAATAATTCCTAGTCCTAATAATAATTCTAAGTCCGCACAAACTTTTTCCTTAGCTTTTCATATTCCAACAAATATCTTTGACGTTTCAGTCATTGGAGTTCTGCTAATAAGCAACCATAAATCAACCCTTCTTTTAATTATTTCATGTTAAAAAATTCTTGAAAGATCGTGTTTATTCTTCAAATTACACTCATTTATAATTACAAGATCAACATTCCTTTCAATTTAAATAATAAAGATTTGAGAGAAGCGCGTAACAAAAGACCGAAATGTCTGACGCAACTCGCATTTTTTGCCTACAATTTCACAGTCTACACCATGACAAATCGATTCTAAAAGAGTGGTTCTCTAAAATCTGTAGACAAAAAACGGAACAAGTTACGATGCTTGAACAGGTATGAAGCTGGAATTCAGGAGATTTCAGATTTATTTTCAGAGATACACTGCGTTTCTCCTTGAGAATTATTTCGTACTTGTTCGTTTGTGGGTGAAAAAGTCCACTGGATCCCTCACTGTTTTGCGTCATTGTAAGAAACGGTACGTTGATTTATCAGCGATAATCAATATAAAATTTTGATTATTTACTCGACTGAATGTATTTGCAGCTTATACTTATTTGATACCCTTTATAAAACTCTACATCGTAAAATGGAATGTATAAAATACTTTGGATTAATTAATAATTACATAGAAGATCGAAGAAGTTGGCAGCCTTGTTAAAACATCGTGCCGTTTAAATGACATAAGGTTTATATTCGATAATACTATCTAGATAGTCTTAATCGGATAACAGACTGACGATTAAAATGATTGAAATTATACTAACATTAAAACCAACCAGTCAATTTCATACCCATCGTAATATATTGTAAGTCTACATACTTCAGAAGAACGATCTATTCTTTTCACTCCAGTATTTATTTAATACTGTCTAATTGCGCACGAAAACTAAAAATTAGTCCGATGAAGCTGTATTTTCAAATTCTTTAAAGTACGTGAATTCTCACATTCATTTTATAGTTAAATCGTAATGATGTAATTCAAGATTAAATTCTTTTTAAGCGGATCGTCAAACGATTAGTTAGAATATTTTCTATATTAATCTATAAAATATTATATTAATCTAAGGTAAATTTGGAAAATACACCACTCTTTTTTATTAAGGATCAATAACAAATTTGGCTTCATATTGATTAAAACGATTAATTTTTTTATTACAATAATACACTCATATACTATGAAAAGCAAAAGCAGTTCTCAATTTTTCTTATACAGAATCCACAAAAATTACAAAAAGTGATACGTTGATAAAATGGCAGTTCTCCTACATCTTATGGGAAAGATGCCACAAGCACTAATTCCTGTTCCTTAAATTCTTTTTCTGTGTTTACTAATTGATAAGAAGCCATTAAATAGTAAAATAGGTCTTGTCTCCATTACGCTTGTAACAAACATTGCATAATGTCTCACATATATAAAATTTTTAAATAATTTTTTGTTCAGTTATTGCTTTAATGGTTCACAGATACAGACTTGTACACTGAGAGTCAAGCAGGTACTAACATATTTTTTCATGCACACAAGCAGGGTTACGACAAGACGCAACATATACAATTCTCTTTCTTCGATTAGAAGATATTACAAGTTTGGCGTTTTTCTTGTGAATTTACCTTATGTAACTTCAATTAAAACTCTCACGCGTCTTTCCTCTTTCTGATCAATTCCTATCGCTAGTAATTACTCTAAATCTACATTATTGAATGGTTATAATTGACGCATGCAGTTAAAGACTCCGTAGATGACAGTCTACGCAAACGATCAAAGAGAAACGATCGATTTTATGCGCAAATATGCACTTCTTCCCCATTATCGCCAAGAGACGCGACATGAAACAAAGAAAACAAGTTTTTCCTATTTTCCTAGGAAATTTTCAAGAAATCTTTGAGGTTGTAAAATTCAGTTCCTATTGTTCATGGAACCATTGACGTTGAAGGATCAAAAGCACAGTCACTGTGAATGTAAATCCATTCAAACATCCCATAGTCGATTTTTCTTCTTCTCGTTGCTTGTTTCTTACTCATGGAATTCTAGACTAGTCCGTTTTCCTTTTTCCATTTTGCGTGTTCCCATTTGCCACTTTCTTCGCGACTCTATTCTCTTTGCTCTCTATCAATTTCGAATAGTTTTCGTTATACTTATACGCGTTACTGTAGAAATCGGCGAACAAGAAGTAGAAGAACATCGCGTTTGGCAGAATTATGATGAGCGACCATTTTGGGTAGTCACAGTCGTAAATGAGCAATTGGCAGCTGTGCAAAAACGCCAAGCAGAATTGACCCTGTTTAACATAATGAGAAGTGTCTATTGCATCTATCTATATGAATGAAACCATGGTTTTTAGGGCTATTTAGGAAACTCAGAGTAAACATGAAAAATAACGCATAAAGGAAAGATGTTCACCATTTGGAGAGTCGTGATGTATTTCTTCCACCATAGATATTTCTGGTACTGAGGTAGTAATGCAGCTAGCAAGTAGTACGTGTACATGATAATATGCACGAAGCTATTAACAACGCCTGGAAGAAAACGATCTGGACGTAATTAAGTGAAGAACGGGAATTTAATGTTTTAATATTAATTCGTTCGAGATCGGTACTCAGACATTAAGTTGCGCAATACCTTTTCATTAGTTCAGGTCTGAAGATCTATCAGGTAATAAACCAAAAGAAAATTATAAAAAGCAAAAAATATATATTAACTTAAAACATTATATTTTTAAAGACAGTCGCTCGGTTGGAAACTGAATTGTAAATTGTTTGAGGTATAAAATAATCGCTGATTCTAAAATCGAGTAAAAAATGAGTATTTATAGCCAGAGCTGTCGATTTAATGAAATGCAAATTAATTACAACTGCAGAAGCCATTTAACTATTAGCGGCAGTCTTGTTAAAATACACCGATTTCCAATGTATTAAGGAAACGTAAACTTTACCTATGAACGTGCCATGTCCACCCGGATAATATTTGGTAGCGCCCCAAGAGGCCATCGGCATTACAGTGTGATGATACAAATGAAGAAATGTGATTTGGCTCTCTTTCTTTCTTAGAACGAAGAATATTGTGTCTAGAAGTTCCGACAGCTTCGCCAAAAAATAAATATATACACCTCTGGCGACCTACGATAAATTTATATTTAAAGTTGAAAAATAAAATTCGTAATAAGAGACAAATGGAAATTAGAAATGGTAAGAATACCCTAAGTGCGTCTGGCGAGTTAGAGTAGTCAACAGATTGACACTTCCAACTGTATTTTCGAAGCCAAGCTGCGTCCAGACCTTCGTAAAATAGCCAAAAGCTGAGGAGAACTTGCAGGAAATTGTAGAAGACTAGAATTTTCTTTAATTGGTATGGTTTTCTGTGCTCCATATGTCTCGGACCCCAAGATAGGATGAAATACAAATATCCGATTATAATACTAGCACCAGGTACGGGTGATGGTATGAGGAACCAATCTCTTGTCCGAGGATCTGAAAGAGGAAATTAATATACAACAGGAGAATCAAAGAAAATAATCATCGAAAAAAGATGTTATTTCTTACCCGATAGATCGTGAAACACATAGTGATAAAATCGAACCACTGAGTTGTTGTAGATATTTGACATCCTGTCGATGTGAGGTGCGCTGCTCGTATTCATTGGAAGCCCGACTAAAACAACTGAAAATATAACAATTGTTTCATAAGATCGTGTAAGATTTCAAATATTATTTTGTTCTTTTATTAGAAACAAAAGTTGACCCTTTCATGCACAGTGTATATACACTGTAATATATTATAGTAAGTTTTATATATATATATATATATTTATAAACAATTTATTTTTATTTATTTTATTAATTTATATTTATAAACAAATATATAAACAAATATATATATATTTGTTTATATATGTATAAAACTGATTTCATGTTTTAGTACATTATGTCTTCTTTAGAAACCCATTCGGAAAAATGTGTTTCTACTATTAACAATTAATTTAAAAACTGCAATAAGAATGAAAAGTTACAGCACAAAACAAAGTAGCTGGCATTCCAATGCGCTAGACAAGCGCCTACTTAATTATTGTGGCGTTATCCCTACACCCCTGATATTTTTGTTATTCTATACTAATACTTGACAATGTATATCTAGAAATTGCTATTATCTATCGTTGTTGAAGCATCAAGATAAAAGAATAAATAAGAAGAAAAATTAATACCTAAATAATGATAATTAGCTTTAACCACAATATGTAGCAGCAATCAATTTTAGTTTTCGAGTTGTTTATTTCATTTCGTGATATCTAGTTGCGCAAGCAGATCGATCGGTTGCACAAATCTACATTCTCCCTCGTAATCTACATATGAACCGGTTCCGATCCTACATTGCACGTTTCGGTGCACGATGGAAAAGAAGAGAAAACAGTGACACGCTCGATTTCGCAGTCTTTAATGATAATATTTAAACTGTTCGTCCAATGGCAATGTTCCACCATATAGAAAAATATCGTGTCATTTTTTGCTACCTCATTTTTTTTTCCACTTCTAGCTCATAGACATTGCTGTTCATACAGAAATTACAGACAAGATAGATGAAGTATCGCTTTTACATTTTTAGTTTAAACTCTCCATCCATTCTTATTTTATATTGGCTACTACAATAAGATTTTAAAATAAAGTGTTTTCATTTGGTATACCTGTAGCTGCCTATTTAAAGCCTGTTTAATATAGAAGTCTATTTGATTGTCTATTTAAACGACCGTTTCAAACCCCAGGACCGTTCGAATGCAATTTTATGATCGCTCGTAAAATTACGATCAACCTTTTCCTCTCGAAACAAGTGGAATAGAACGTAACGGGCAGACAAGTTTTCCGTTGAAGAATATATCAAGAATGATAGTTTAAGCAAGGAAACTTTAAATATGTTGGTCTACTCTCTTCAAAGCCACAAACGATGGTAAAATTTAAACGGTTTGTCCTCGATGGCTTTTACTAGGCCTGCAATTTAACCATCGACAAGCAAATGGTGAATCATGAGTTCTAAGAGATTAGAGATTTTCGAACGATTCTTGGGGAATGGTAATGGGGGAGAGCGTGGATTTTCACTGCAATGCGGTGTGTCGGAGGAAAGAAAAAATGAAGAACTGACGCAATTAAGGTAATCGACCATCGATTATACGAAGGACCAAAGGCAACTTTTCATTAAATAAATTAACCGAAGCTTGTTCATTCTCAACGAATTATATTAATTTTATATTTATTTTATTTTGTCTTTTATATGATTTTATATTCATACACTTCACAATGACTTAGTGCTCTATCAAAAAGCAGTAATAATTCTTCTTTTCATTTGTGAATAATTGCAGAAATTACACGGGACGTATAAAACCTCTATCCAAGAAATTGCCTGCGGAAACAGTTATCTAGTTATCTAGTACACGAGCAGCGTGCTCTGTCATTATCTTTTTCGAAGAAATTTCATCCTGCATACTTAATCGAACAAATGGATTGACAAAGATCGACTAACGTATCGCACATGTATCTCGAAAATAATAACAACTCAAAATAATCCAGTGTCGTTCATTAATTGGTGCATAAGAAGAAATTAAATATCCTTAGGAATTTTTTAAAATTTATGATAAATCCTTTTGAAAAATTCACATCGCTCATAGTTATTTATGTCAACGGTAATTACATAAACGATGATCGGTTACATTAGAAAGAAACTACGCATCAGTGAATTACTTTGTTTTCTCGTAAGGCTCCATCATAATGTCGTTTTTTACGATTTGTATGTAATATCAAGTAAAAAAACATCGATTGGTATAATTAATAGAATGTTATTCGACTATGTTTATAATTATCGTAACCGATTAGATCGTTTGCATATTCGTATTAACTTGACATTCATGTTTTTTTCTCGCATTCCGAGATACGAACCATTCTATTATATGTTGCAATTTCCTTCCAATACTACCTAGTAATGACTTGCACTAGTTCGTAAACAGCCTGTCTTTTTTCATTGACTTCTGTACGCTCCAGAAAAATGTTCGAAACTGTAATATTTTCTGGAAATATCAATCAATGAGTTTTATTTTCCTCATGTACAATATACAGGTTGATATACATTCTGTATACAGGGTATTCACGTTCATATTAGTTCCCAACGTCTCTATCGTAAACGATAAGCACGAGAAAAATACGAAAGAGGAAAAGTTGAGTAGTTCGAAGTAAACTACATGTTCGCATGTGCATTTTTGCAGTTGCACTATTTTTTAACATTGAGACCTTTCTTTTTTTGCGTGCATCAGATCCTTTCATTATTCTATGAAAAAAAGTATTAGGATAACATTGGTCGAAAACTGATTAGTTTAAGAGGTACTATAACTTTAATTTTGTAGAATTTATCATATGTAAGACAAAGAAAACGTAAATACAAGAGTACTACGTTGCGTCTTACCTTGCTTTTCGTATGATATTCTACAGAGTTAAAGTATATTATATATATATTTATATGTATATTTATATTTATATATATATCGTATATGTATTTTTTCACTTACGAGGAAGATATTGTCAATATGCAGTACACTTTAAATCATCCATCTTTTTCCTCTTTCAATTTTTCCTCATACTTATCGCTTACAAGAAAAGCGCTGCAAACTAATAGCGCGAATTGCTTTACGTATAGACTCGTTAAATTACATGATTATTTAAACAGCATAATTAATTATCATATAATGCGACGTATAGATGGATGATATTGCCATGTTAAATAGTATGGACCGCAGAATTCTTCAGACAGCGTTGAATAAACCAGGGTAGCAATTACGAAAAAATCCTGACGGTTACTCAAAAAAATATGTAGATCTGTTTATAACATTCGAGGAAAATATATCATTGTTTACGTTCTTATATAAAATACAACTTTATTTAGCATTAGATATGCAAACAATAACATCATTAACAAGTAACACTTTGGAACTCGTTATTCGTGGAATAAATATGCAGCAGTTAGCAGAGCCATCCTATAGCCAGCAGAATATAATAATGGTAATCGACCACAGGAGAATATGATTTAGAATACGACCAGGAGAATTCTCACTTTGTAGATCGCTTTAGTTTTATTTTAACATTTAAATAAAACGATCATGAATGATAGTAATTGATACACACTGAGCTTCATAAACAGTCAAATATACGAATATTTCTCTATGAAAGTGTAATAAACAAGTCTAAGTATACAATACCTTTCCGCATTTCTTAGTACCAGCGAAATTATTAACCGCAAACTATTATCCCTTATTTATTTGCTATTATTAAGTATTCTTATCCGTTCTTTTTTATCATTATTAGAAATCATAAAATAAAAATATTAGAAATAATTAATTTTTCAAAATATATTTTGAGACTTATTTGTACACTTATTGCTAATTAGATAATCGCGTCTCTGTTTTATTTTGAGTCCCGAATTTATTCAAAAAATATCTCATGACTCGCTCTTTATACAGATTAATGATCTATTATTATTTGATACTTTCAAATATTAAGTAAATCATTTGTAAATAATTTATTTCTTAAATAAAATGTATTAAAATGGATATCTCTTAACTCGAACTTTAAGCTCATCAATATTTCAACATTTTATTTCTACATAGAATACATAGAAATTTATACATAGTACGAGAACGAAGAATTCATAGATTATCCTTCAAATCGTAATCTCATTACTTGTTTCTATCATGTGTTATAGTCATCGTGGAAATAAATGACATTTTGAATTGGCGTTGGACAACCGCTAATAAATTCTCGTTCTAAAATCAAGAACTGTGTTAAATCTATTCTTTCAACCACAAATATCTCTGGTTCTCGCGTAATCGATATATGTACAGTTTTCATTATTATACAATTTCATAATCCTTTCTGATTTGTATTTATTTTTTACGCAATTATTAAAACATCGAGTGATTGGTCCAAAGTGAGAGGCCCATTATTATGATTATAACAATAATGATTTGAATGATTTATAATCATCTGTGATGGATTAAGTATTTTATAATAGTTACTTATGATTTAGATGATTTACAACTGGTGGTGATATATGACGGTTTAAAGTGCCATGAACGGCGTGTAAGATCTGTAAAGGGGATAGCAGGCAATGAATGATGATCGTGATGATAATTATGCATATACGTAATAACTAATCTAATTTTATAACTACAACGTTCTACCAGAATCCGTGCAATGACAAAGCGGAAAAGTTATTATGAAAAATAAAGTGGAAAAATATCCCGCAGCGATATTTACTACACATCGCTTCCTGCATCTCGGATCAGTCGCTCTTAATTTATTCGGTTAATTAAGAAAGAGATAGTTAGGCATAATATAGCCATAGCTAAGCGTTCAATCACAAACAGGCGAATAGCTTATCAACTCATCTTCATCATCATGCTGAAGTGCAAATCACGTGAGAAATAGGAGTAATGAAACAAGAGACTCTTAATTAAAGATCAGTGGACATCAAAGGCAAATCTGGTATGACTGTTGGTTACACTGTACGATTATGAACGTCTCGAGATGTATGTCACCAGTTCATCTTCTCGTCAGCTCGTCTCGTTTCTGTGTCACATGCTGCCTCAGAAAATGCAGAAACCAGTTTCCAACACGGCGCGGTCTGCTCGGATCGCGGCCGTCGTACTTTTGATTTCGAGTCTTCTTTTATCCGGGCACATTCCCTGAGAAGCTTACATATTGGTCGATAGTTTAATCGATTAATCGATTAGTCGCTTGCATATTAGCGATGTGGTCATAGGCTGTCTTATATCGTGGGGTCTATAGGATGATTCATAGTTCATAGTAGTAGCGAAAGTCACATGATACTCTTTGTATTATATAATTGTTTATAAATAATAAGTAGAAATAGGTATGGAATTATAGAAACAAAAAATAATTTATAGCTGTAACTATGAATTTTAACTGACGTATTTTCCTTTATAAAAAACAAACTTTTCTGATTTTCCTGTTCAACGCATATGAGATAATATAAAATATCAGATATAATAATATACCTCATAGTAATTATGAACTGCTACCCATCATTAAGGATAAGATTAGAAACGATAAACTTCATAATATGCCAAAATTCATTAATAAGAGACAATTAATAACTATACCACAATTCAACCAAAACAATGGACAAAATAATATAACGGTGTAATAACATTTGTTTTTGTCGTCAACAGACAAGTACGTACTCGACGCGAGGTTTACGCTAAAGAAGTAATCAATTTTGAATAGCAAGAAACGAAACCCATCACGATGTTTTAACAAGTTAAAAGACAAAACTCGTAACGTCTATTACAATAATTTAATTCCTGGAACATTTTCAACACTTCCTACAACTAACATTCTTGAAACATGTAACGCATGTTGAAAACTGCATATAGCGGCACAGTGCCATTATTATTCCACGACATAGATGCACATTAAAAACATCTACTACAAAATATGCATCGTTTGCATTCAGGTAGTGCACATTATTTGCATCGGAACGATTTTACATTTACAAACATTTGTCTCCTGCAAGTTATACGAGTAAAATAATACGAGTAGCGACGTGCTTAACGTTATCCCCATAAAATATGATTCATTTCGCAACAGAGAATCGTCAGACGATATTTATTGCTGATTCAACTTTGGCATATAGACCTCGATATTCGCTTAATAGAAAACAACCATCATACGTTCGTTCTAACGGAAACTGTAAAGTTACGCTTCGAAAATTTGCGGTCGCTAAACCAGAGAACGCGAAATGGAAATTTATAACCGCGACCCATGCACCTTTCCCTTGTATTTGTCTCGTTTTTTCCTTGCGTATCTCGCGCGCTCGGAATTATGCCACTGATCAGCTGACTTCTTACAAATAAGATCATTTTCAAAATAACGATCCTTGGTTATACATTCTGTGCGTATCTAACTACTTGCTTTTAAGAATTGAGATCATGTAAGACTTAACTTTCTGCCTCGCGATGACCATGTTTCACGGCGTTTTGCGATTTATCTTCGCGGAGGTTTCGTAAACTCGTTCCGTAGACGCACAATATAATCTCTTGCAACGTTACGATCGATGACGATGATAAATACGCCTGCAAAACGTTGCGAAAATGTTACGAAGTCATCCTGCAAATTTTGGAAATGTTCGAAAGGAAAGAAAGCGAGGATCTTGGAAGGAAAAGAAAAGTTTAAGGAGATCGAAAGTTGGTTCGACTATTTGGCTCGTTTAAGACATTTAGTTTAAGAGGAAGCAAACCGATATAACATAGAATTCCACAAATATCTTTGTTTATCCACAAAAATTATTGTTTGAAATCTATCTTAAAATTTACAATTATTTGTATTTATTCCTTTGTAATTAAGAAACTTGCAGAAGTAAATTATTTGTTTTTTTTTTTTTTTAGAAATTGGGTACCAACCATGTATTCGAATATTCGAATTGAAAAAGTAAAGGCGATCAATCTTCTGAAAGATTCATATTATTATGTTCTTCTGGATTTGACATTTTAACAGATTAATCACTCTGACGCGACTGTACAAAATTGCTAAAGGAAACATCCACATACACATTCCTATTCAATCAAGTAAACACGTTGATATCCTTCGTTTCATTTCTAGTCAAATCCCGATTGAACAACCGCATGACAATTGCGATCTCCCATTTGATCCGCGATCGTACGTTTTGCATATACGCAGTTTGATGAAAGGAACAAGATTCCATGCACATAAACAACAAATTAACTGCAAGCATGCTGCTACAATATAGGTAAGAAGTAAACAAAGAGACTTATCAACCAGCTACTTACGTATACTTATTCTTATATTCATTGAATTAGGAAATAAATTGTTCAAAGTATCGAATTAAATACCATACCTCAAGAGTCAAATTCTGTTCAAACTGTAATTCTTAGGTTTTAGAACGGCGATTACATGAAAAATATTTATCTATTAATTTAGAAACATGCGGATATTGATAGACGAATAAAAAATAATTGGCTCTTCCCGAACATTATATTGTGTGTTAATAGGTTACATATATTTCAATAGCAATCATTTTCAAGCGCGTTATTCAAAAGATAAATAACCTAAGAAAAAATTCATGAATATTACCAAAGAATTTACATCCGTAAATTACACACTCGAGTAAATTAATTAGCCAATCGATCTATTAACATATTGAGATATATACATACTAGATTGATAATCAGTTGTATACACTGTAAATATACATAATAAGTATGTTTTAATATAAAAGTAAATCAAACTCGATTGAGACACTCGTGTTTTGATAATCGTTTCGAAAAGCCGAAAATTGAAAGACCGAAGTACGACGAATATAAAAAGAAGTAATGTACAACGGTTAAAAATGAACCAATGTCAACTCATTTTTAAAAAATGTAAATTTATCAAACGAAAAGGAATTTAAATTAATGTAATGGCGTGTTATTGAAAATTCGGTTCAAAAATCAGGCAATGTCAAAAAGTTTTTGCAAACTCTTTGAAGTTTCACCTCCTATTCTTGAAAAGTGAATATTAATAAAAAAAAAAAGAGTTTCGATCGATCACGCATTGCTCCTGAAATTATGTCTGCTACGCTTTCTTCTTGTCAGCTATTTTTATTTTTATCGGTGTCGCGCGAGCGAAAAAGGATAGCAAGAACGCGAGCAACCATTTTCATTGCCATTGGCAGTGAAGCACGAACATAAGTAATACGATAGTTCTCTATACGAAATTTGTGAAATTGTTACGCGAGCACTCGCGTTCAATCTGCGCGAAAGTAGGAAGTAGATAGAATAAATTTATTGAATTTCATTAACTGGGATCAGTATGTCTGACATAACCTATACAAAGACAACCTGTACTTCGTACACCTACATATATACTGCGTCTATAATGAAATTGAAATGTAATTAAAAAGATAAAATTGAAATTTCAGTTTGCGAAAGGCAACTTAAATTTGATTCAATATGACGGAATTTCTAGGACTAATTAATTAAAATTTAGGTAGGAATTATCATTAGCAGGAACAAAAGTAGGTGTGCATTTCCTACATCCTTCCCTTTCCTCCTTTTCTATCTTATAACCTTCTCCCTACTCATCCTCTCCTGTCACATTTCTTTTTTATAGATATTCTTTATAGATATAGAAATTCCTCAAGTCCACCAAAACATGCACATAATTTGAATATTATTATAAACATACACACTACATACATATGTATTTTTGTGGATATAAAATATCTTTATATATCTCAAGAAAAGCAATAAAATGAGTAGAAATTTCTCCTCATCAACGGCTTATATGTACAATGTATTTAATTTAAAAATACTTATGAAAAGATTTTGCACGTATCTACTATAGTCAACGAACGATTAGCTTGATGACCTATATTTAACGCTGGCATTCAAGCATTCTCTAACACATGTAGACCTATATTTACATTCCTATATTACAATTCTGTATGTTTTAGATGCAATCAAAAAGACCTGTTCTATATTCGTTGAAAAGATAATTAAATAATAGACAATTGACGAGTGCGTGAAAAGTATTAGTCAGGTCGATAATATAAAATTAATTCCATAAGCTCGTTTCAATGAATAAAGTGAGTAAAGAAAGGCCTCCCTCTAACGCCAGTTATTGTCTATGTTCCTGTTTTTGCTCTCTTTCACTTCTTCGAATCTTTACTCGTTCATTACGTTAATCGATGCAGAAGTGAAATTTCTCATTTAATCTATATCCTTCGGTTTATTAAGGCAATTGACTCATTTTGCGGAAACGACGTGTATTAAAATCATATGGAATTTCTAAATAATTATACGATTGTGATTCAAGAGTCGAAAATAAAAAATAAAAAAGGCGATGGTGAAAATGAAGAATAATTTGAAAATTTAAAATGCTGGGCATGTCAACAACATATTTAATATACTGCTTTGTAATTTCGCTTGCAATGTTTATACTCACGAAATATTAAACGCTGTTATTTTATGTCCCCTCTCTAAGTCACTTTTTTTCCATTTTTCTTGTAAAATGAACCAGAAGGAACGCTTATAACAGCACGCGTAATTATCGAACAGCTTTAAGAGGAAATGGCGAGAATTACTTCAATACAAATCGTGTTGCCAGTCATGTAATACTTCGCGTTCATTGGAAAGTGCGAAATGTGAAATCATAACCTAAACCTGTTAAGCGTTTACACGGTTCCTACCTTATTCTCATTTCCGTCTGAAAAGAGATACGCACAATTTATATATATTTTGCCATAAAAGATATTTTTGCAAGAGAATATTGGTCGCTTGTAAACGAACATTCTGAATAACATGGAAAATTTTCACGGTGGTAGATGTTGTTCCATTTCTCTTCGACAGGATCAAAAAAGGTTCGTTGAGAATGCAACTGGAGTGAAATCTATAATGAATACAAAGATTCCGTACACGAAAAAGAATACGAGAATTGAAAGTTAAACAAAGAAACCTCTCGAGGCTGCTTACGACGCTCGTACTTATATTAGAGCGGTATAAAAATACTGTTTAAAGAGAAAAACGAGAAACTTAAAGATTATGACATTCTCGATTTCACGTGGCAAGGTCAAGATCTCAACTGGCACTTTCTAAATGAAACTTAACGACAACTATGTCAGTTAATTTAAATGACTGAAAATCATAGCGATGTAAGCGTATTTTTCACAATGAAATTTAAGAAGGCAATGTTTTATTAAGAAGGCAATCGTTATTTTTCTTTGTACTACGATTTATGAAGTTGAGCTTCTCAGTGCAAACGTAAATCAGTTTACCGCTATTTCCCATAAAATAGCAGTCTATGTTCATTATTACAAAAAGTTGATTGCACCTTTTCAAGTTATGAAAACGTATCGTGATAGAGAATAGAGGTTGTTATAACTCAATTAATTATAAAAGTAAAGATTTAGATAAAACCTATGAAACTAAAACTTTTAGATGATACATTTAAAAGTTAGAATACATAACTGCGTGAATTTAGATTCTCAAAGCGATACGAAATACTTAATACATATTCGTGTAATAAAATAGAAAATTTCACACAGAGTTATTTTATCGCGACATGTGTATTGCTTCCTGTTTCATAATGCGTATATACTCGTCGTGACAACGTGTGAGAACAAATCACTTGTTCTCGTGCAACCTAGCTAAAACCTCAAAAATTCAATTATCCCTCTTTGATCAAAATCTCGTTATTAAAAACAAAACAAAACATAAGGTCAATGAATATTACATCTCGAACGAGGAGAAAGCATTGACCTCTTCTAAATGTGTTCTTGCACTTTCGTGCTTACGTAACTCTCGTGATATACGTATATCCCTACAATATACAATACAACCTGCATGATTCGCACAACCTTGATGAATGTACTTGCACGCAAGCATTTTGCCCTCGAATGACATGTTGAATTTCGAAGAAGCTCCATTTACGTACTCCATAAGCACGTCCGAATGAAATGGAAAGTAATTTGACTGGATCAGCAAGCCTACCTAGTTCACCGCGGAGAACCACCGGTGACACGAACGGACAACAATTCCATGTCTTTCCGGTTTATACGCGGAAATTCTTGGCAATATCGTGCCGGTTCGAGATCGTACCGAGTTCGAGCGCCGAGATGCGAGAGACAACCCCGGAACCGACTGTAAACAAGTCCCAAGGCTTCGTTACGTATCGCTGTCTACAGGTTGGAGTGAAATTGCAACGTGTGACGCGTAACTAGATTTCTAGTTAGAACTCTGGTCGTTCACCTGTGGAGAATTGTCTAGAGGAAACGAAGAAAGACGAGGAACCGACGTTCTAGGAAACAGAGATACCAGCCGATCAAGTGGAAAGGAACTTTACTGGATTATGATCTTCATAAATCTCGTGTATCTAACCTGATTTGTAAAACTAGAGCTAAATGAAATCGCAATGTAAATTAAATAATTTAAAATATTACATCTTGAATTTTCACGAATATGGAATAAGATGAACATTTTTTAAATTAAATCTTATAGATGAAATTTGAAGATTTACTATTTGAGGATAAAAGAAAGAATTTAGAAAGTCGATAAGAAATCAAAAATGTATAAAGGACAAGTGTGTTTTAATGTTTGCAAGGAACGACGGCGAAAGAAGTTAATGTCTGAGCTCATTCTAAAATTTCGTTCTCACTGGCATCATATGCTGGCTAATATCAATTTCTTAGTAACGGGATTACGAAGATAAGTGACCGATGAAACGTACAGAAAACCGGTCGGCAACATCGCAGGAAAGCACGTCAAATGCAATCATGACAGGGAGAAAGACCGGTTGAGGAATTACAGTAGGGTAAGAAGTAAACGTAAATTGAGAGAACCTCCCAAGGACATTTCTGCCGTGGAAATCAGGATATCACCGATTGATCATCGATCGTTCATTTCTAATGTTTCCTTTTGCAATTTTATTCCATACTTATCAAAACCATAAAGATCTAATCTAGAAATCGTATGAAGCTAACGATTATTCTACCAAAGCAGGTGTGACACCTATAATACAACTTTCCATTGTTTTTTTCTTTTTTTTTTTTTTTTTTTTTTTGAGAATACGTAATTACGAAGATTGCACGCTTCCCCCCTCCCCTCAAAAGTATGAAACTTTCGTCCTCTTTAGAACTCTAATCAAGACTTTTACATATAAGCAAAATTTCAGAATTACTCAAAACTTTGAAATATAAACAAAGAAATTACTATCGTGATCTTCGATCTTTAAAATATAATTAATAGAGTAGAAAGTCTTAAGCACAAAAAAAGATTCCAAATGTACATCCTCTTACCGAAAATGAATTAGTTCACGGACAATCGTATGACGATTCACGTCACAGTACCACCATCTACCTACGTATTTATTTACGACCAACTTAGAGAGAGTGTACCCAGAATTGGTTTTCCTTCCAAACTTTAAACACCGCCCGGTTGTCGCAAACGAACGATCGATTACAGTAGCCTGGAAAAATTACAACGCAGATCGGCGAACGTCGGATCGATGTATGCGCGTTTGTGGATTAGGGGATACCGCGACGACCCTCGATCTCGCGTGATCCGACGTTCCTGATGGACTGAGAGGGCCGATTCGATCGTACAACGCTGCCGCTACTTTCTACCAACTTGGGAGTAGGAAAAGCTGCCAGAAGGGGGCTATCAAACGATAAACCTGTATACAGACGAATTGGAGGGGCAAGTTGTTTTTTCGTACAAATTTTGTGGTGACTTTTGTGCTCTTTCGTTAAGGATTCAATCCTGCTACAACGCAAGAGATACAGTGTTGATTACAAGAAGCCATTAGAATAAGTCGTGACGTCTTGGTTTCTTCCTGTCCATAAAAACAAAAGACTCAGAATTAACGTTGAATTAATTTCTGAGAGTAATTTGAAGTAATCTCAAGTGGTAAAATTGAATGGAAGACAGTGAATGATTTAGCAATTTGAATTGGACATTTCAAATAACATGAAAGAGGTGCATACCTGTCTATGAAACAAGAGGAAATAATTAACGTTTATTTGGCTGATTCCGAATTTATTTCTAAGGTTCAGTATTGTGATATATTCGTGGATGAAGTAGGTGTAGTACTAGAACTCAAATTTCGAAAAAATCAATTCCAAACACGAATAAACGAATAAATACGATAGATGAATATTGTAATTAAGAACCCATTAGGCGGCATCATTCGTTACTGGGTGAGAATGTAAGTAAAAAAGATACTTATACAACAGATCTTGTGAAATAACTAAACGAAAAAATTCGCTACTCATCTAACACAGAGATTACCTGTTCCGTTTTTACCGGGCAATTATGTTTGCTATTCCATAGAATTTCCTGATATGGAGTGTGAATAGATATATGTAAATGCAGATTTTTTAGGTCGATCAGGATCAAGATCATTAGATCAAAGTCGATCAATTTTTGTCCATATGATTACTCAATTTTCACATTAAGAGACAGCTTTTTCTATCTTTCAGTAATGAAAGTTGCGACCTTGATATAAATGATCCATCAAACATCTTGGACCAGGCATCTTGTCAATACGATTTGTTTCATAATTGTTTGACTGTCATCACCGACTATATTGACTACTTTTGTACGACTCTAAGCACTCTGACATCTCAACACTCACTTACACTTACACAACAAACACTTACAATCTCTCTACATTTCTTCAATAACATGGAAATCACAGGAAAATGATTACGCGAGACGATTGAAATCGTTTGGAAACGATTATACAAACACTCAAAGCGATTGAGTGGCACGAAGGATCGTTATTTTCATAAAATGAAACCTGAGAAAAGTGTTGTTTATACATCGTACTTTCGACGTTTGTGTCCTTTTCGAACCTTGATCGATGTGCAAGCGTTCAAGAGAAAGGACGACAGAAAGACATCCACGAATGCTTCATTAAGGCCAACAGAAAAATCGTAAAACATAAATATTTCGAATGCTCTATCATTCCTGATGAAATTTACATGACAAAAAGTAGAAACAAAAAATGAAAAGGGAACCAAAAAGTAGGAAGAAATTACTGACAGTAGTGACAAAAATTACCTACGCATCGATAATTTAACCGCCAAGAAGCTGATCAATTTCATTTTCAAAAAAATTCATAATTTGAGTATCAGAATATGTGAATAGTGTTTAATTTTTTTAAGAAAGTAAACGATTAATTTGTTGATTAGTGTGACTCAATTATTCATGGTATAAACTTATTATTAATTTCATAGATCATTACATTAGCATTAGTAGACAGAATTCATTGAAACTACAACAATATTTTCAATTGAAAATGAAAAATTACCCGTCAAACTGAACGATCGTCGAGATGTTGCACTTCCACTTTTACTTTTCCATGCGTGCTCACGAAATAGAAAAACTGTATAGCAAAACGCGATTTCGAAATAGAACCGTTTTCTTTTTCAAACGTTAATGCTTTTAGACCGATCGAAAGGCAGGCCGCTTTACTTTTACCGATATTTATGCGCTTTCATGCTACGTGAGCATCGAATATGGATCATCGCGATTACATGAAATCTTCCACGATAAAAGTGTCAAATCTTTTCTATCTTCCCTGATATAACGATGAAACGATTGTGGTATTAACGGAGGAAAGTTAAAAAAAATCATCTGTTCTCGTTCCTTTTATCAATACTTAGAAATCTGTATTTCTGGCAGCCTAGATTAAATAATAACATAATGTTGCTGATAAACAAGCACAAAGATATGATGATCTCTATCACTTCTCAATTTTATCAATTTTGGACAACCAAGAACACAATAACAGAAGTATACATGCATAATGTCATAAAATGCAAAATAAATGCAAAATAAATGCAAAATAAAAGCAAAAAAAAAACAAAATAACTTAACCATTTGAGTCCCAAGCAGCGCGATCGCGCTGTTCACATTTTACGTTGAAAAGCCCCAGCACATTTGAATGCTACGGATGACTGACAGTAATTTGTATTTCATTATTATATTCTCAATAAATTTTATTGAATAAATCTTGAAATATTTATAAACTAATAGTACGCTTATATAATAATATAGATGTATTTCATAAAGTAACAAATATGACGAGCGCTATTGTGCCGCTTGTTTCTTTTCGCAATCGATTAAGACAAACGCTATCGCGCTATTCTGAATTTTTCGACCCTGTTTTTTCAGTGATCTCTGAGACTCATACGATTAACTAAATTCTAAAAAGGAATAAAAGAAGAATTTTCATCATCTCCATCAGTTCTCGTCAATTTAAAACAAAATTTTGCAAATAAAAGTTCATTAATAAAAGCGTATCACGAACGATGAGCGTATCAATGATGCCATAAATTGATTCTAAAAAGACAAGCAGTTTTCACCTGCACTAATTTTTAGAAAATTCTACAGATTAAACTATCATTAACAAGAATGTATCTCGAATGAGACAGGCATCGGTAACAACATAGATTAACCGAATTTCCTTAATAAAAACTCTTAATTTTTCAATTACAAAGAAGACACGATTGCCATAACTACTTTGTAATTATTAATTCCAAATCTTTCCTCATGCTTGATTTTTCAATCGCGCATTGCTCACACTGCAAAACAGTCGATAGCTATTAATCAGTAAGAATATATTGGTTATAAATGGTATAAACTAAACAAGACACCAAGGCGTCCCAAATCTTTCTCCTTAAATATATTGCCTAGAGCCTAAAGTAGCGAATGTGATATTTCAAACGAAGAGAAAATGTTAATACCCTCACGCATCGTTAAGCGGATAAACAATTGCGCGGTGAAGTCGCGTACGTCGTATATCGAGATTGGCCAAGATGGACTTTTAGAAGAAAATCGGCGCGGGCAATCAGTCACGCGTGCAATCGTGCACGTTCGAAGCAAGCTTCTTAGTCATTTTCTGCGTCGTGGCATGACGGTTCGTAACGCATGTTGCAATTTCGTCGAGTCGTCGAATTTTCGTCGAGTCCGTCGAAACACAGAATGGCGAAGCTGGAAGAAAACGAGCCAACGGAGAGGAAAGAGGCAAAGCGACCGAGTGTATTTAGCAAGAGATTTGCAGCTACCTCCGATGATCGGCTCCCCATTCGATTTTGCAATGAGCCGTTGCGTCGAACCGGCAACTATTGCAAATACGAGCGCGCGCCTGCGCGCTGTCTTCAATTAATATTAGTAATCTCGTAGAAAGGAGCACCGAGTGTCGAAAGATGAACCGAAGACGCGGTTCTGTTACGTAGCACTCTTGTCTCCGTTACTTGCTTTGATTTGTGGTTCACATATTCACATGTTGTTATAACATGTGATTCACAATCGTGTATCCGGATGTTAAACTAGTTTTAAAAAAAAAATGGTTTTTAGAAAAATAGTTGGAAGTTATAAGTAGGACAATTTTCAATAATTAAAACGAATATCATTTGCTTGAAAAGTTTGGAAACGACCAAAAAAAAAAAATAGTGTCAAAGTCTACTATAATAGATGCAGAATAGGACAAATTCCTTTTTGTAATTGCCTTAAAATTCTTTTAGATACATGTAAATAAAATTATTGAAATTAAAAAGCAGATATTAATTTCAGTTCTGATAGTGTGGTAGAGGAATTTTTTAATATCTGAATATTTTAACATTTGCCTAATTTCCCTTGCAAGATGTAAGTAGAAATATAAGTTAGAAATAGAAATGCAATATAATTTGCAGTAGAAATTAGCGTAGTTCGCAATCGAAATAATCGAATCATTTGAATCATCTAAGTTGACTATAGGATTAATCTTATGAAAATATTTGTATAGACTCGAAAGCATTTTAAAAAGAAATAAATTGAGAGTTGACAAATTTCATGTAGATTTTGCGAAATTCACCCGCTCGATCGAAATAAGTATCCAATATTTTAGTTTACGGACTTGGCGATTGCTGTCAGAACAGATATAAAGTGGCGGAGTCATCGTTTTATGATGTAAAATTGGTAATTTCCAAAAATAGAGGTCTTGGAAAAATTTGCATATTGTGAATTTCACACAGAGAACATTCAATGCAAATCACAACAATGACGATTGATGGTTCCATGAAAAATTTTATATGAAATGTTTTAAATAATTAAAAGACCACTTAAATGTTTCCACAATTAACGAGAAGAGATATAAACCGCATATATTAATTAATTATTCGTTAGACGAATGCTACTTTCAAAAAGCATGTTAATTTGTAAATATTCGGCAATCGCCCAGGATAATGTTTAAAATGTATAATAAATTTTTAACTTTACAATAAATATTTAAATGAGGAGGAAATCAATACGAATTGAATAAAAATGTCCTTAATAGCGGCGTCTGAGTGCTACTTGGAGATCCATGAAACATCCGCGATGTGTAACTGCTGAAAATGTCAAAATGTCTGTTTTGCGGAAAGTATACGTAAATCGCGATAAATCATGATTGTATCTTATAGATGGTATGCAGTTTTAAACATAGTTTCCGATTTACCATTATAATAGCGTAAATGCTAACAAACCTCGAGGATTCTCAAAAACCAGACACTTTTATACACACGATCGATGCTTTTTCAATAGATTCGTTAACTTATGAATATGAATAATCTTATGAATATTTCCATATGTTACTGGGGCTTATTATTGCATCGAATCAAGTGATTATACTTTATGTGTTTGTATGGATACATATATGAAACCAAATAAGCGCTAGTTTATATTCTTGGTGACATTTGTGGAGAGTTTTGCATTTCACTTCATTCGGTTATACTTCATATATGGATATTTTTAACACAACAGATAATGTTTGCTTAAACCTGAACTTATGAATTGTGCATAATCAAAACAAATTGCGTAAGAACTGGAATAAAAAAAAGACGATTTACAAAAACGAACTGAAAGAATAACTAATTAACACAAAAACATATAAATCTCGCTGCGGTTCTTCCCCTTAGTCATGTCTTCTATATAATGAAAAAAGAGAGAAAAAAAAGCAATTACATTATTGCGAAAAATAAACAGAGAAGTGTTATTCAAATCTATGTAATTTTCTGAATTAACCGAAGTATTTCTTCCATACATTTGATCCAACTATCGCTTTGTCTATTCAAATGATAATTACTTAACGATATGGTCTGCAGATTTCTCCAGACTCATTTTTCATCCGATACAATAACACGGCACAAAAAATATCGAAAGAACATGGAAACAAGTTACGCTAAGGAGCGCTTGTTTTGCTATTATTCCAAATGAGAACTGTGTACAATTTATCATTGTCATTACATACACATTTGCATTTATTTGTATTGTAACATACAATTGCAGCAGATTCTTTCCGAAGAAAGAAGTTGCTTCACGAAATTGATATTTATTTCGGCTATTTGCTCGAAAAATATCCATATGATGTAATATTTACCTAGTAACATAAAAAATCAACAAACAATATTGACAGATTGTTCTGGAATAACTATTATGAAGAAGAGGGATAATCAAAGTTAAAACGACAACTTGTTTTGTCATGCAACTATTGAAAAATTATTAACTCTAAGTTTCTCATAGGGACTCGTTAACATACAATTATACACGAGTCTTTCTTATACGTTTCTTTTAAATGATGAAAAGAACACTGTGAAATGTAATATAAATAATACAGGTAGCGTTTATAAACTTTAGAAAAAGTATATGTATTAACACTCTTCATAAAATAATATTTTATTTTATGAATATGTTATGGTTATATATTTTCCATAAGTATATTACAACTATTTCATAAGTATATTTTACATTAGTAACATTACAGATAGTAGCCGATTTTTTGTAATCTATAATACATTTCCTCTTTTACTCGCCAACATGAAAAAATAACTAATCTCCAATTGACTCGTAATTAGACACATTGTATAGTAAAGTCTTTGGACAGCGCGCGATTTCTATCTACTGCGACTATAAAATATGTCCCAATTTACAAATTGATCACGATATTTCTCTTTCTCTCTCACTTTCTCTCTCTTTCTCTCTTTGCTGTTTCTAGAAAACAGGTTTCTTATCGAAATGGGATAAGTGCGCGGCGACATGTTCATTTCCACACATTGCATCTCCGGACGCGAGAGAGTTGCAGTTTGACAGGCGCTCGATTTTAAAACTTACAGTAAAATCAGTTTTGCTTGAGACTTGTCTATTGTTGACACGCTTTTAAAGTGTTCAATTTAGTTACCATTAAAATTATTTTCCTTTCTTAAAAAGTTCTGATGATACAAAACAAAAATATAGATACAAAATGCTGAAGTTTTACTAGGAAGAAGAGTATTTTTTTAACAATTTTTATCAAACAACTCCCTTGCAATCCACGAAGATCCACATTATGCGCGCCCTTTATTTTTCATCGTTATATTATATTTTACGCTACTGTTTGCTGTATTCCTTTTTAAGTTTTTTGTTACAACGCTATTTTATGAATATCATTTTATAAAATCTTCCATTTTCCTTATTAATTATGCAACGTGCCAAGTTACGATTGAGAAAAAAGGCAATTTGTTTTTTACAAATGTCATCACACATAATATTAATTAACTGAGGAAAAACGAACCTGAATCTTCAGTGTGATAAACAATGAATAAATACATACCGTGACTTTTTACATAATAAATCAATGGGAAGATTCTATGTAGGTACTCTACAGCGACACGCTATTTTCAAAGAAGACACAATACGAAGATCAGAAATCTTCCAAAGTCGACGTAATCAAGTCATAAATCTAATTGTGACCGATCGTCTGCCATCTCTCTGGAACACGTACGGATTTCCATCGCGTCCAGTCGTGTTACGAGTTTTAAATTGGCGACATGTGCGTCGACTTAAATCTCGATTGTATTCTCTCGTCGAAAAATAACAGAAGAATGTTGAAATCATGCAAAAACTGCAAACTGTCTACGTTTTACAAATAAAGTGAGTAATGGAGGGACGAAGCAATTTTTTTTTAATAAATTTTATAAATATGTAAATCTCTAAGCCTTCGATTAGCTGCGATAAAATATGAATTTATTATTAAATTATACAATAGAAATAACGGCACAGTCGATGTGTAACGGAAGAAAATCGCTAACAAAATATCGATATTTAGAAATGTTTCTTTAATGTTACAACGATCAAATCCGTTAGAACGATGGTTTTCAGACTTTCCTCTTTTATAATTACTGAAAACATTTAGAAATATTCAGGTGAAAGGAAATATTTAGATTCGTGTTTCAGACTGGTAGCTCTAGTGTTAATTATAACATTCAATGATAACAGAGGGTATATATCTATATAACGACGCAACAAATAAGTGAAACATTATGTACAAAAAATTATGAGGAGGAAAAATATACTTAGTTAGCATATGACTTTATACATTACGCTGGATAGAAAAATAATGAAATTAATTTTTAACTGTCGCTGTGTCTTTTCCACCTAAAACAAACAGTCATACGCCAGATTAGTCTTTCTACCATGCATTTTATGATTAGCCATAGTCCAATTGAATTCAAATGCAGTAACAGAAGAACAAGTTATTAACGAAAGGATGATTATTAATCTAATTTCCTAATGTAACAAACAAAAGAAAAAATTTTCTTGGCTGATAAAATAATGAAAAATTTATTAGATCTTACCTATCATAAAAAATACAAAGAAAGGATAAGGAACCGACTTGTTTTTAGAAACTTTATCATTTTTTATAATATATCTAAGATTCTTTAAACGGGTTTGGTCAGCAACTACGCAGTTACATAATCAACGACTAGACCACGAACCCGTTTAAACAGTTGGTTCAAGTTACAGTGTCGTATATGTAATCACCGTGAAAAAGAAGCAACAGAACTGCTGCAAGAAACTTGACCTTGATCCTTAACCGGAATACAAGTCACTATATTCCGCGTTAGATATCTCCCAAAAACAAAAGACACGCAAAAGAGCTCGCAAATTTCAGTATCGAATGTTCTACATATTTTTAAAAATATTCGGAGCAAACCTTGACTTTAAAGGTATGATATAGGTAGATTTTACTTTGCGGCAGGTCACGAAACGTGCTTCAGAAACTCGTGTGCATCGTAAACTGAACATCGAGTGAAAATAATACATCAGATCGTGGAAATCTTCTCGCCAACTCCTATTTTAATGTGAACGTGAGTAGCCTGGAAATCGTGCAGATTCGGATAATTTTTTAAATTAATACGTCTAATTTTAAGTATAAACGATCCTTACCAGTCTCTTGATGTTCTAAAATTCGCTGCGGATGGCTCAATGAGATTTTCCTTTCGATGTGAAGATCGATACTCCAATGTTCACACTTGTGTATTAGTATCGATATGAAGGTCGACGTTCTAATAAACATACCTACGTGTTATTATCAAAAAATTCTACCTTTTTTTCGCTTATTGGAACTTTGAAAATGAAAATTTCCTTTAGAAAATCCGGTAAATTCTTTGCTGACATGGTTATTGAAATTTTCTAGATGTCTAATTGTCTAGATGTAACTTTGAACTGTGATTCTTCGTGTTTTATGTCGTATGACACTGTAAACACGTTGAGATGAAAGTTAAATGCATGGTAGCACGAAAAAATTGTTTACTTGTTGGCATTGTGATGACTAGTATGTTTCTTTCAAGAACGTCTGGTAACTTTAACGTACGCATAAGGTATGTAAAATCGCTGGCTCGTATATGAAGCGCTCCTTTCACAATATTATGTTGCTTGATGTTTTGAATATTGCTTAATTTTTTAAGTACGTATAGCAGTATGAAGTAACAAAGAACACGAGGACACGAATGATGTTCAATTTTCTGAGGTATATACGATTAGGAATATAGCATAAAATAGTTGCCCCATGTAGTGGGTTGACTTTAAGTAAATTTAATTAATTAATTAATTTTGTTATTTAATTTATTTGTTTCATTTATCTATTTAATTATTTATCTATCTATTTATTTATTTATTTATTTATCTATTTATTTATTTATTCTTCTATTTATTCTTCTATTTATTCATCTATTTATCTATCTACTTATCTATCTATTTATTTATTATTAGATAGATTATTAATTTATTTATTAATTAAGTATCAGTTCCGTCTCATCGTTAATCGGGTATTATTTTGTAGAACTTATATTTTGTATCGAATACGTATATCGATTATAAAATTTTAATATATATCATCTCATACCTAACGTAAATGACATGAAATCGTGGCCTATGTACTCCACCTGATTAATTCACAACGATTTATTGTTCAGTTAAGGTACAACTATGAAACTAATAGTTTTATGTACCCCATTTATGTAGTTGCAATATTTCACTCATGGATGATACAAAATTACAATGATAAGCAGATGCTTATACGTTAACCTCGTCGTTCATACATAAATAAAAACGTGAACCTTCTATGATTATGTAATCGTACTAGCCTTATTTTTTTTCCCTAATTGTGCCATGTACTTCCTGTGAGCATAAAAGCAGGTGACGTAGAACTGACGATTTGTTTCCGAAGAAAACTAAAGAACAGTTGGTTGAATAAGCAAATACAGCAAGTACTAAGATATGTAAACAGCTTAATAAATTTTATTGCGTATTATACATATACAAATTATATTATTTATATTTATTGTATATTTAATGTATAATTAATTATATATATGTCGGGTTAACGTTATGATTAAGGGTAGGGGCGTGTAATGAATTTTCACTGGAATTGGCCATCGTAGTTATACAATCGAGGTAATATTGATTAGCACAAGTGTGAGTATTACAGAATCCACAAGTAACTGCGGTGATTAGACGCTAATGACAATGGTCTTAGGTTCGATAACGAATCTGCGGTCAACGGGATAACGAATATACTTTCTTCCAAAATCGGACTCGTGGTTAAAAACGTGAAGTATCCGTTGGCGAGATCGCATGAGAATGTGTCTCTCCGTCACGGTGATGCTGCAGAGGAAAACTATGATAGGGTCTGTTTCAGGGCACGAGATCATCGGATTCGTCTAGGACAACCCTCGTTCAGAAAGTGAGGGAAATGGACATTGCTGTTAATTGTTTAATTTCTATGTTGGTGGTTAGAAAAGGATGCTAGCCGCCCTTGGGAAAGCAGGAAAGCAGATCTCCCATATCTTCCCGTAGTAGGTGACAGATTTACGGACCGTTAGGATAAAGACTGTTTGTCAATTTGAAGGACCTTAGTTAACTAAATCCTAAGATTTATAGCGGGCTAGCTGAACATATACCGTGAATGATGCATCGACATCTGACAATCATCTTGTCCGAAGAATAGGGTCTGTGTGTGGCGAGCCACGGGGCAGAGACCATTGGAATGTTTACTGTTAGGTGTCCGTATAACCATTTCTTTTTAGGGAGAGCTATGCAATTCTATACCTCTGTTAGGTAAAACGTTGATTCCGTGACCGCGGCTACGTTCGGCGACTAGTTGTCGCCTCGAGCCTAAGCTCATTATCTCAAGTCTCGAACAATTATGTTTGGGTTAATTTGTAAAGGCTACAGTATTGGGAATTTTCAAAGAATTCCAAAGGGGGGCCCGGTGTCCTTTCATCTCCGACATATATATGTATAACTGTTTCACTTCTTTTTCCTGAATTGAGTTATTCACTATGTATAAAGAATAAACGATAAAGAATAATCGAAACTGCTACAGTAAGAAAAATTGTTTTCGCGATACATACACTGAGCCAAAAAATGAATTAACATTTGGAACATATTAACAACTTGTTGTTAACGACATATTATAAATACATTAACTATAAATTTGAAACACGTAAACCCGTGCAATTCGCATGTATATGCATCTATTGTATGTATGTGTTGGGAATTTCAATAAGGAAAAGTGCAGTATGAGTCATATGAATACCAGATATGTAACTGGTATTCACCACGTCATTTATTTAGTTGCAACATGATAATGTTACAGTTAGAAACTGAAGAAACGAAACCGATCGAGCTACACGATCAAAGTACAATTCGCAGATTTCAATCAAGCGTCACGAAATTTCCATTAGACAAGTGGCTTGAAAAGTTCGCGGACAAAAAGTTAATAACTACTTATCTGTTTACGAAAATTCATCATTTAGACTTCTTTCGCTTTATCTCAGAAACTCCAAAGAAATAGACAAAGAGAACAAAAAGTGTGAGAAATGATGCAATTTTCTGGAAAGAGGATGGTGATGAAACTTAATATATTTAAACAGAGACAGAGAAGTTGAAACAAGGAGGAAGGTTACGATTCGACCTTGGAAATCTGCTGTTAATGGTTTCGTGGATTCCGCTTATAATTGGTCCATCATGTACTTTGTCATGACATCCTGATTCTTACGACATCATTTTCTTAACTAACCGTATAGAAAAAATATTCTTCTAAATGGATTGACAAAACAGAGATTTCATGGTTGTTGATCACTAACAGAAGAGTCAAACGTTGGAACAGGTTTCCAGTGAACAAAGTTCACCGTGTGTACACGAATAAAATTCATCTAGCCGTTAATGTCGCTTCATCTGCGTCCGTGACACAGTTTATGCGATTACGTAAGATAACAGCCCCCTAATCTTCAAACGGTCAGTTCCTTAAAATTTCGACTCACGATTTAATGATGGAGAGAGAGAAAATCGGTTTCAGCGAATGATGACGGTCGAACAAACATGTATCGTGACGTCGACATATTTAGTACCCTTTCTAGATCGATTTTTTCAAACCACAGTTTATCGAATCACATTCTGTCAGTCCATCACGATACACGATTCAAAACCGACATTTACACCAATAAAGGAGTCGTTCACAGATCAAAGTGGTTATCTTCAGTTTTTGAAATTTCCGAAATTTTAGTGCCAAACCACTTTATTAGTACTTATAGAATTTCATTAATTTTGCCTACCTTTTGTTTTGTGGAGTTAACCGATTGAGCAAATATGTAAGAGCGACTCGAGTAATTAACATTCCAAGTCTCTAAATCTCTAAGTCGTAATTATTGTTAAACACTCTAAAATTTAAGTTGCAAATTATTTAAGTAAAAGTTGAAATAAGAGATAATTATTGTCATGAAACATGCTTAATAGTAACATTCAGGAACTGGTTTCAACAGATATTCAGTTTACAGTGCTAGAAGTCGGTTGTAGTTTTTCAATTAATGTTTTCTCGTATTCATAACGTCCGATATGAAACTCGAACATAGTGGTTCGAACTAGATTGATACCAATTCGTTTTCGTCATAATAAACGATAACTTAAGTGCTGACTTGTAATAAATTAGTCATAAGATAACGATGACGATCAGTGATATTTCTGAGAGACCTAACAACAACTGACCTTAATCCACTGCACCAGAACCAAGAGAAAGCTATTCATCGCGTAACTTAAGGTAACTTGTATTCCCTATCGTTGCAACGTCTGATTCTATCATCCGGAAGAAGCGTGACAAATTCGATTTTCGACGTGCATTACAAATGGTTAAACGTGGTGATCTTAATGCGCGGCGCTAACATATCGTATCTAAATATAGCAAATGAAAAGACCATATCTACGTATCGTTTGTTTAAAAATGAATACGATTTTCAAGATAATATCTTCGCAGTAACATCTTTCCAATTAATCAGAAATTTTCCAATTAATTCCTCCTATATTAAACCAAATGTAAAAGTCCTACTTTTTACTATGTATACGTTACGCTTCTTAAATACCACGCTTTCTGTTAAAATAAGTCACGCTGTAGAGAACAAGAATCCTTTTACCGATGATTCTTGCGGATATTAAGAAAAAATGTTTAAGGCAAATGTACAAATAACTGGGCACGTCGCAAAGGACGTGAAACAAGAATGTAGCGACTCGAAAGTCTTACTATGTTACTGTGGTACACGCTATAGAATGAAAGGAAACGGGAAAGAAGAACAAAAATGCACGTAAACGCTATAGGATATAATTCAATGAATCGCATAGATGAATCAAAGGAATGGCTATTTTATGGTGGAGATGCCACACCGATCGAAGGCGTAAGTATCGGGGCGCGTTTCGATTCGGCGAACGACCTTGGCCGAAGGGTGTAGCTGACTCGAGACGCGACAGCTTCCCTTTCTCCGTCTTTCTCGGAGCATGGTAGGAAAAGAGACCTTGATTCCCCGTGGCACGGAATTTTCAGGCGATCACCTAAGGCCCACACACCCCACCCTAACCTCCTCTCGTCTGAACCCCACTTGCTTAACCAATACTTAAACCGCTAGTTCGCTCCGCCGCGGACTATTCACGCAGCATCGACCGTTGGACCCACATTTCTGTATATGTGTCTGCACGCGAATGTGTGCACACGCTCGCACACCGACACTCGTATCACAGCACACACATATATACACACGAGCACGCGCGTACACACACATACATACACACACACACACACACAAAACCACAAACATCTTATACACAATCACACGCGTGTGTCGTTGCGAGAACGCGTGTACCCGCACAAAAACACGCAAAACACACAAAAAACGCGAACTGTGAACAAGTGTTAGCTACCCGGATGATCGCCGGGCGTGTGAATAACGTGTGACATTCAAATGGTAGGAAGCTTGTGAACAGCGAAGCATAGGCTGCTAGTGAACAAAGTGCCAAGTTCAGGCTTCATCCCCGATTCTTTTGAATTGAAGCCAGACGAGGATAATCGATAAGTTACTTGAAGAACAAGGGCTTTATTGTTTGAATCGATCGGCTAGGTGCAAGTTGGTACATCGATCTGCTTTTCAAGAGACTCTGCGTCTCGTAAGAAGAGTTAGAAATTGCTCGATATCGAGGTCGATACGCAGAAGTGGAGTCTCGAGTGAAGCGAGGTGGCTACAATTTAATTTGCAAACGCGGTGTCGCTCTCGTCGGTGAACAGGTAAGTCGATCTCCTTGTTCTCTTGATGCGTGTTAAATTATGAGAGCAGTGTGATAAGTGATGTAGCAATGTGTTGAAAAGAATTTCCATTATGCCATCGATAGAGAGTAACGCTCGATCTCGATCTACATTTGTGACACTACTCGAAATGAACTAAAAAGTGACACCAACTGGCGCCGCGTACCTACAATCGAGCCGGTCTCGCGTTTACAGGAATGGAACAAAGGCAGAAGAAGCAGTTTGACGAGATTTCGAAGGCAGTTCGTGTTACATTTTTCAAACAACTTCGAACCTTAATTAGCCTGTTGGCGTACGAAAATGTAAAATTCGGAAACGGATGGAAAATGAATTTTCTCGCGCAGCAGCATTGCGGGCAAAGGCGAGACATTCGCAAGCGCGGCCCCGCGAGCATTATGCACATCACGTACGATTTTCACCTTAATAGCATCTAACAAAACAAGTGTAATCGGTTTGTGTTCACTTATGTGTCAATTAATCGAAGTACATTCGAAACATTATCGAGGAATACATTGAATGCCGATAAGAAATTATCGTGTAACCATTTTAGTTAGCTTCGTTGTACAAGTGCATACGTAAAAGTAGACATTTTCGGCAAGATTGTATTGCTCTCAAAATATAAATTGAGATTACATTCTGGTTATCTACAGTAGAGCAATATTTTTGCAAAGAGTTTGCCACAAATTACTCAATCGTATTTTAGGTCAGATTTGTTAGAAATTTTAGAAAATAATAAAGATAAATGAGAATGATAGTTATTTAATAAAGTATTCAATAGAAGTAAATAAATAAGTTATAAGAAACAGCTAACGCGCTATCATATCGTTACAAAGCGTTGCTTTCTACTTTCGTAAGTAGAATACGCTTCTAAATGATCAGACACAGCTAGGAGTTTCCCTATGGAACGCACGGCCGTCGAATTTCATACCATCGACTAATTTTTCTTTATAAACAAGCGACTTTCTCGATTTCACGACGTTGCACAAGAAAAATTTTACCAGTGACTACCCTCGAAAGTGTAAACTTCATTCTGTAACTCTCTGGAAACGTTCGGCTTGAATGATAAGCATAAAATGTTTGCACACTAAACAATTAATTTCCGCTTAGATTAAGCATTATTTAAAGAATGAATTTTTGTAGCTCGCTTTTTATTAAAATTTATGATAATCGATCACGAAATCATCTATCGATCGAATATATAGTCGAGCAACATGATCGTTCAACGAAACCTGTTTCTCATGATTTTACTGACTATCGAGAAATAGAAAAATGAAAATCTTCTGCGAATCTCATATGCAAGAGAACTACTTCATCGTTTTACTCTTTGCCAATACAGACAATTGTCAGACAAAAACGCTAATTGTCATTGTCAATACTGGACATGTTCTACACAAGGTCGTACGCGATGCGACAATTACGAAAAAAAAAGAAAAAACGAAAGTAACCACAAAAATAATTTGTCTTACTTAGCGAAAGCGTTGACGAAAACGAAATTAACTGTAACAGAAAATACAAAACACATGGATTAGTGGTAGCTGGTACAACGCAAACAAGTCCATGAATTATTGCAATGTGCAACTCGGGAACAGAATTCCATGCGAAAAAACGAAACATATGAATCAGAGGAAAAAATCTGACTGAACGCACGAAGTGGTGATATGTTGCAAGTCAAACTCGGAGAGATAGAAGCAGCCAAAAAGGCTCGTCATGATCATTTGGCTTTCTCGCAATTCACAATTGATTTCATCGCCTTCGAAAATTATAGGTGAATGAGATTATAATAAAAAAAGATACGCGCTTCCCGTGCGGCGCAAAAGTGTGCCACATTGCACACTTGAGCAAGGTTAACATCCTTGCGTTAGTCGATTCGAAAGGAATGTGGGAGGGAAAGAACGTCTGACCCCCTTCGAGGATCTTATTCTCGGAAACAAGTTGCCGCTTTATTTAAGACGCAAACGTTATCACTGCCATAGGTGATAACCTTGGGAGGTGATAGCTAAAGAGAAACTAGCTTAAAAACAATGCGTTATACAGCCACTTAAATGTCGTCAAGGTAGTAAGATTGTTTTCTAACGTTAGAAAAAGTTTCTTCTTACCATCGACTAAGAAAACATCGATTAAGTATCTCAAAGGGGATATTCTCTATGTATATTGCTAGCCATAAGTATTTTAGGGCACCTACTTCTGTACCTATTTAGTATTTTATGTTATAAGTCACGTGCTACACATCTATCTCAGAAGAAACGTGACTTAAATAAGTTTCTCAGAAACAGCGAGGACCTATTGGAGAACTTACAAAAATGTTATTTATACTGAACGTATAATATTGGCATAAAAATAAAATCTAAGAAACAATGATCAAATATCATTTTTGTAATTTTCCATTCTTAATCCTTGAAACCCTTCCTTTGCTTTTAATGTTCCTCTAACAGAGGATAGAATTATTTTGACTTGTGGCGTTTTTGCAATACATGTGCGATATAATATAAATGAAATAATTGATTTATAATGACATAACTAGAAAACAAAAACAGTGGGAAGCAATTAATTTGAATTAAATACAAGTAGGTGTTCTAATATATATATGGCCGACAGTGTATCTGATCCATTTTCTCTAATGATATTACGTCCATACAAATCGTTTTAGCGTTTGCCTCGAAATTGGAACAAAATCCGTAGAATTCTAAGAATTCTATAATAATCAAACACACGAAATTTCTCTCACTTGTCAGTATTTTTCAACCATTTTCTGCACACAAATTCCTCTGAACAGCCAGTGAAACGAGATCTGCAAGCGTTGCTAATTCTTCTCGTCGAATGTGAAACTCTTCGCGAAATATATTCCAAGTAATTATGAACTAAATTGGTTACAACGCTATTAATTGCTTCAAAGCCTTTGGTTAGTTCTGCGCGTGCATAACTTATGCGTGCAAAACACGAATAAGCGTCCCTGACGCGAGTCAAATTAATGGTTTATTAAAACAAGAACCTGCTTTCCTTCGAAGCAGCCTCATACTTGATGGTACAATTCATGTTTCCAAATTCTATTTGATTCTCCTCTGTTATTTTTAAGATACACATATACCAGCAATTGTTTCGATTTCGGTAGAATTCCCAGGAACGATCTCGTTCTTCCAAATTCAATTACACTGCGTCTTCCTTGAAAGGAGAGATCGTTTTAATCAAGAGTCTTTAATCTTCAACAGCTTCATTTCACAAATAAGCGACATATAAAACTGGGAGTAATTTATTTACTTCGTAACTCCGATATGTGAGCTGCTTATTTACCAAATTGGTTAACTCTACGGAACAAAAAATAGAGAAAATTGATGAAATTATAGCATGAAAATAAGCATCGATCAAATGCTCTGATATTGGAATATAACAAATTTCAAAACATGGAGTTGGCCACTTTGGCCTGTGAATAGCTCATACAGCCTGTATGATAATAATTTACTGTAATGCAAATAAGAAACATTTATATCTCACCGTCGCATTTCACGAAGCAATCTGATTATACGAGTATGTGAACTTATGATCTAGTACTCACACGACTTTTTAAGTTTTGCATTAATTGTTAATAATTGTTTTGCACGAAGCTGTAAGGTTTATTACCTACGTGTATACTAGCTGCTCCAGTTATTCCGAACGATATAATGATAGACCTCGTGGCAATAGAAAGAACCGAAATTCTAATCGTGACTTCACGAAAAGTTTCACACAGAACTATCGCGAATTGTACAAAAAAGTTATTTTCTTTTTGGTGTGCATGGTCAACTACCTCGCGTGTCGCGTCGAGTACTCATCAGGAACAAGAGAATGTCCGAACACGTAAAACATGTCGCATGATGTAACCGACTGAACGAAACTCGACTTAAATATTCGGTACAAGGTTGCTGGACCATTTTTGAGCAGGCCTCATTGCTTGCCTAAAAAATTTGATCAAGCACTTATACCACATTTCTTGGAAGCTTTAAAAACTAGACAGAATTCTTCGTCTGTTTTTTATTTTATTTTATGAAGAAATTTGAGACATATGAATGTTTATGAACTAATAATTTCAGTTTTCATATTAATTATTACTAATTGTTCTCCGCGAAACTGTAACGTTTAGTGTTCTAAAAAATAAATCTAAAATCTGTTTAAAATCTAAAATTCTCGAAAATCTACAGATCTTTTCACAATCATGTTTCATTCGAGAATAAATTATCTCACCTATCTCATTTAATTTTATAAATTGCCAAATATTCAAAAGAGAATTGCAACTGTAGGAAGTCTATGAGTCACGAACGTCAAATAATCCAAGGTCCTTAACCAAGAAACGGACTTTCACGTCAAACAAAAACGAAACAAGAGGAAGTATAGCGAAAACCAGCGCACCGTCGATCTTTAAATATTTACGATCAATGACGAGGACAACGATTCGGAATTTTCTTGTCCTGTGTAATTAAATACCCTCGTAAAATCGCGAAACTATGAGAAAAACGTCTTTACGATGTTTACGACAAATGCATACTGTACCAATCACTGTATCATAAAAGATTCAAGACAACGAAAAACGTATGCAAAAAGGAACATTTTCTATCAGATTATGTTCTTCGCTATTCGAATTTAGCCTAGTTTGAGAGTCACGACAAGGAAATTACAATAAAAATATGTACATATTGTATTGTACGTGCCATGCAAAATCATTTCGCTGCAATTGCGCAACCATTCGAACGACTTTGTAAAGAGATGCTACAATTGGGAAGATATATGTACTTACATTTATCAGGTGAATAATTGAGCCATTCTAACCAAATCCATAAACTGAATAGTAATGAAAAATGATGTTAGTTAGAAACTAACGAAATGAAAAATGAGTTAAAATATAAATTTTTCTAAATCGGAGTTATTAAATTGAAGTAAATTGAAGTTTTGTACATTGGGATTTACTAACAGTTGTACCATTTCTTCGTGGAAAACGAACTTGTAGATGTAAATAGTCTGTTTCTTGAGAACTGAGAACTATTATTTGAATTGAGGTTTGATATGATTATCTTTTAGAATTACTACCCCGACTTCTATAAAATTCAGTTGTACAGAATGAAAGATAAAGGAAGACAATTAGAGATATGAATATCCAATGTATTCGTGACACTAGAATTGAGAATTACATTCATAATTTTTAAGGTCGAGTCATTGAAAACTCCCTGAGAAAGAAGCTTATTTGAATAATTATCCCGATTGTTGCACTATAACTACATTAACCTTCCAGCTTCAATAAAATCTCTTCCACACTTTTTCCTCCAATTCGATTTCTATTCCAAGGCAAGCTTATGTGAACTTCACCGATTTATTTAGTCGTTCTTCTTAATGAATGAATTCCGAAATACAGAAGAAACTCCGGTGAATGATATTCACGCATAAAGAAGGAAATACTCGTACACATGGTTCGAAGAACAGAATTTTTGAACCGGTATTACGATCAACCGAGGGTCGAGATAAAAGAAAATTAATAAGTTTCATCGATGTATATACTACATTTTTCTTCGTAACGATTCGTACAAATGAGAGACACAAAATGTGTTGACGATTCAAAGATTCTATGATGATAGAGGTCACTGTAAAATTAATAACATTTTGTCCAAACAAAGGCTGTGTGAGATGAAAGTGAGAAGAGCAGAATTGGTGTCATCCATCATGACACACTACATGTGAGAATCATTCAGGATGAGTACCGTTAAGTTTCTCTATTGGTTCTTCGTCATCTAAGCTTATGGTTGATTGCTTTGAAGAAGCATGTGCCCTTGTACTGGACATTCAATTGAAGATATATAATTTTGACATTCTGGAGAGAACTAATTTCCAATAAGAATTGAAATATGTAAGGCGAGGCAATCTAGCGCTTTGGCATTTATACGTTTCAAAAATTATAGTCGCATAAACGATGCTCTATCATCATTCGAAACAATTTCAGAGCATATTTTGTATCTTATCTTGAAACTAGAGTAGAAATTAGATTCTTCAATCAGAAATGGACGAAAGTTTAAAAATTTCGAATTTCTATGAGGAAGGATAAGGAAGTGAGAATTTTCTACTAAAGACAAGAGAAACCAAGCTACGTTTCGGGATGGTCGCCATAACAAGGAAGAAAAATGAATTAGAAGAACGGAGAATTTCGTAAACAACTCGCGGAAAGTTGCTGGATAGAAACTTCATGAAAAACTGTTCGCGGAGTTAATAAATATACAGCAACTTCGGCTGACAAGCTGGTGAGTATGCACGAACGACGAGATCACGAGCTTAAGGTTGTCGAAAAAACGAAAGAGAAATTGAATGAAGCCGGAACGCGGCGCATACGTACTTAAAAACTCGTTGGCCGATTCTGCACTGCGTAAAAAACGAACTAACACAGATACCGATAATTGTTCATAATCTTCCGTCTGTACATAGAAAGTGGCAAAACTGAAGAAATTGCATCCGCGATAGTTACAAATGGAAGAAAATTAAGAGGTTTCGTAGATTCAATGATTAAAAGCGAAGATGTCAAGATTAGTTTCTTAGGAGCTTTATGAGAATAAACGAAGGAAGAATGGTGGAAAGCAGAAGGTGAAAGAAACGTACGAAGAAAGAGGGCGAGGAAAGTGAAGTGTCTTCTAATACCGGTTCTTGAAGTAAGGAAAACCCTAAGTGGCTTCTTCCTTTAAATAAAAAGAGGAAGACATTAAATAAAAAGATAACAAGACGTATTGCACGAGAGAAATTGAAAAGTGAACGAAAGAAACAGAAATAATAATTATAGAACGTATAGTATCCGCCAACGAGGTCGCCACAAATTCGAAAGAACAGAATGACCTAGAAAAGGAGAACGGGACATGTCAGAAAATCTGAACCAAAACATACTTCCTATACTTTATAGCTTTCCTCTTCTTGATTAAATCAATCGATATGACCGATTAACAGTCGAGGAGATCTATGACAAACGTACAGGTGTCGAGTGTATCTTCTACTCAGATGGTTGAACAATGAAATTTTTATTTATTTTGTAGCTAATATTAAAAAATTAAATCTAAAAAATCTTCCGATGTAATTTACCCAAAACGTCGATTTCGTCTAATAATTTTAAAAATATTCCACTTTACGAGCTTCCTATTTGCGAAATGACACGATTCTATTACCCACCCACTGATTAGGAAAGGAGGAAATACGCAACGAAATGAAAAAACAGAGAAACCGAAAGGAAAAGAGGAAGAAAGTAGGAAAGGGGAAGAAAAAGAAAAAAGGCAAAAAGGAAAAGCCGTATCATAGTGAAGTAAATATGGACTCCGAAGGAAAACGAGCGAAAAAGATGCGAGCTACGCGTTAACAGCAATAACAACGACTATACCTAGATCGTGACAGACGAAGATCGAGGAGACGAATTAGAAGCTGATCGGCACGTAACCGGACTGTCGACCCACTTACCCACTAAACTCTAAGCAAGCGAGTGTTAAACGGCACCGTTCCTGCAGCCGTTGTTCTCGTCATCGACGTCATCGTATTGCCGGTATCGTTATTAGTCTGCCACGTTCGAATTCCCTCCTTCCATTCAAATAGTCGGCTACCTTTCTCTCTTTCTCTTGTTGGTTCTTCTTCTGGCCGTAGTGGACCATCAAGCTTCTATGCTTTTGTATTTTACAGGCTCACGCGATCTTCGAGACTTTCTCTGCAGCAAGTACCGTTGCTCTGCCAGTCGTTGTGAAACCAGACTAATCAATTCACTCTACTCGTGCCGATGTCCATAGATCGAAAATAAATAAATAAAAAACGATCTCTTGGACTGCTTCGTTACGTTAAAATTATCGAATAGCCGACAAGGGTAGCTGTTTCACGAGATCGTTCGAAAAATTATTTTCGCAGGAAGAAATTTAAATGTTATTTTTGTTCTGCGCAAGGTCTACGCGTTTCTTGCTATTTTTCTTTCATTGTCTTCCTTTCTTTATTTTCCTTCCTTTCATCATCTAAAAAGTTATCAAGTACTACTGTAATAAAGTTTTTTCTTATATTTTCTTATATTTACTTGAATTTCTTGAAATTCATTCAATTCATATAATAAAAGTTCACCGATTTTCACAACTATTTATTAGTTTTCGTCTATATAACAGGAGTTCACGGCCAAAAAGATGAATTCAATCAATCGGTGGTCATTTAACCGAACACTAAGTCAAATTTCATTCCGGTGAATAGAGTTCAGATAGATGGAGTTCTTCTGTAAATGAAGTGTATACGACAGAGGCTCAATACTTCTCTTAGTTATTAGTGACTTCTTGTTCATAGGATTTTATATTCAGATAAATGGATTCAATTGACAGGAGTTCAGTTAACCGAGCACAAACTAACATTTCGTACCAATGAATGGAGTTCAAATAAATGGAGTTTGGAAAACTCTAGTCTAACTATAGTGACAAAATAAACTTTATAAGTAAATACGCCAAGATTGGGGAAAAGACGAGCAATGCAACGGCATTGAGCAACCTTCCCAGTGCAATTACGTATGACCGTTACTCCACTTTTTGTGGCTCGAAATTGCGGTTTCGTTACATAGAATTCTATCGGTCAGTGTTGGCCTTAGAACATTCGACATACACGGGCTCAGTTGTGGCGCGACTGGTAAGTTCTAGTCTAGTTATGCGACCGGCTCGGCGTGTCTAACGAGATTCAAGATTGCGCTTTCATGCACGGTGCATTATTTCACAGCGATCTATCGGCCGATAGACTTAGCTACCTGATTCGGTCGGGAAAGAAACGATCCGAGTTGTAATCTGACGAGAAGGAAGAATGAGAAGTCGATCGATACAACCATTGCCCTTTGTGTTTCGATGAAAAATACATTATTCATGGGGGAAAGGAAATAAACGCCGAAGAAACTCTTCTTGAGACATTCCTCGTTATTCAGATTGTAACTAATATGTTTCATACACGAATAATGAGAATCGAAATATGTTCATTACTTAAGAATTTTTAAGTAGTTTCAGGCTTTCATATTTCGAAAGTGGAACTCGAATTAGCTGTGTCCCATAAAATGACTATTTTTTTAAAAAAAAGTAAAAATGTCTTTCGCTGTTTTAAACTGTCAGCGTGTCTGACAGGAAAGACCAAATAACTAATGACATTAAATTTCCGAGAAAGAAAGCCGACGAGAATATTTGCCTTATCTTAGAGAACAGGTGACCACGGACGAATCTCGGAGAGCGAAAGTTGGAAGATGTCGCGCGATGTACAGTTAACTTTGATCATTCCTTCTGTGGTGAAAAATGTGTCATTATCTTTCTATTAATATGGTTTCGCAAACATTCATCACCTGTAGATGACATTTTACCGATTTTTTTTATGAGATACTAATTTTTATATAAAACGTTTGCATTTATGTTTTACATTACCAAGATTTTTTGTTTGCTCCAAGAACATTTGATTCCTTATATTCCCAAGATTTTTAATTTATTGACCAAACATGAGTTTTAAACATTCAGCAATAAATTCAAAAATACACCTACACAAACTAAAAGTAGAGGTATTAATCAATAAATAAATATGATCGATCAAGTTCAGAGTGTAAAGTGTACGTGTATATTCTTAGCAATTAGGGCCAAGTCTGGTGCTGTATCGAATACAAATAACGCAGAATTAGTGTATTTCGTGAGGAAAAGGGGAACAGGAGGTCAACCTAATAACATTTTTTGCGAATCAGAGAGCCGCGCGAAAACGAGTTGCCGACTACATATATTACGTCAACTAAAAATCGAGCATTTATACGTATGCCTACAAATTTGCAATACTTGCTCAATCCGTCTTATGAAACACAACCAAAGAAATACGCAAAGGGTGACTAATATTCTACCCGCATCTAATAAGTTTACTTATTCTAACTTCTATGAACAACAGCTGCAAAGAAACAACGACAACCTTCAAGAAATTGAAATTTAATTGAATGACAGTTTGTAACGCGTCATCTTTAATCGAGAATCTGATCGTATCGACGGAAATAAATGGTAAATGTAACTGCTCGAATAGAAATCGGAGAAAACAAGAACGATAATCAAAGAATCGAAACTGCGTGACACTCAAGGAGAAAACCAAACGATGAGGCGACAAAGAAACGCGATGATCACGGATGAATCAGGATAAGAGTCGACCTAGTCGTCAAACTGTGTCGTGTTGTGTATATGCAACATCGCAATTGAAACTCGTAATCGCGTTGCATCCTCTGATTTATTACTGCTATTGAAAAAGCAGGCGCAACGCTGAAGAAAAAGAATTTCCCAGCATAATTTTGATCAACGTAGATCGGTAAAATGCAATTCCAGATAGACGGTGTAACCAAGATCTTCGAGAATAGCGCATTCGATGAACTTTTCGACCTGTCGCGTTTAACTTTCGACATTCCATATCACTCGATCGTCGATCGACTTCGTTCTCTGTGAACGAGCAAAGAACCAAAAGTACCTCGCGGATCTCCTTGGCTTGATCTTAGGTAGGGCGAGAAAAATCATAAATTATGGAAGTTCGATTCCATACGTTCGCCTCATCTTTTTTAATATGGCATTGTGTATCGTTAATGAACGCTCCAGAGACGCTATTGACTTCTTAGTACTGTGCCATCGAGCGAAAAGAACCATAACGACGACTTATTTTATTGACTTCGATCACTTTGAAGAAATGTCTTAGTGTTTCGATCAAGACGCGATATTATCGAAATAGTTTAACTCTATCAAGACCCGGCTTTATGAAAAAGAACTATCATAATGCTTATACATTAAATCGTCGCTAATTTCATTATTATTATTAATATTACTTACGTGATATACAAGAATAAATCTCATTAGTGTATAAAAAATTGTGTAAAGCGCATAAAGGACACAAAGATATTAAGGAATACGAGGAAAAAAATAAGAAAGAACAAATATAATAGATGCAAAAAAATTTTCGATAACACCTCGATGACCTATTCTCGACACATCGCATTCCAACGTGCTTTATTAATTTATTAAAGTAAAGCTCGTGTGATTTTCAGAAATGGCGTCGGCGGCAGCAGAGTTGGTCGTGGAACGGGAGCCGGAACCGAGAATCGAGATGACGGACACGAATCGGACGTTCGTAGGCGCCCAGGGCCTGGTCAGAATGGCTCTTGACCAATACACAGAAATCCTTACGACGGTCTCGGATCCTCGAGTCAGCGACTGGCCGTTAATGGATTCGCCGATACCAACATTTTTAATCGTCCTTCTTTATTTATATGGAGTAGCGATATTCGGTCCACGGGTGATGGCTAACAAGAAACCGTTCAAACTCAGAGGAACTTTGGTAGCGTACAACGCGTTTCAAGTAGTCTTCTCGTTAGGCATGCTGTACGAGGTAAGCGACTCGAGATCCAGACAGCCTTCGATCGTAAAGACTCAACCTGTGGTTAGAGAACCAAGAAAACGAATCAGTGTTTATGTACGAAAGTAGCTTGCCGGTTCTTTCCTCTTCGAGATTCAATGGAATCTCCTCCTTGTTGACACGCAATATTCACACACGCGATCTAGTTCAAACTAATCGGAATCTAGAACAATTACGAACATCTCTAATAGCGTTTGAAGCGAGAAGGCGCGCGGCTAACAACCTCTCATAAGACGAAACTTTTCCCTTATCCCGAAGGTTTCAAACACATTTCGAAACGCCGCGTGAGCTTTCTCTAAATACCTTCGACGATTAAGATATTGACGAGGATGCGCTGACCCAAAGGTTTGCGAGAGATCGATGCATCACCTCGCCGGGTTTCAAAGTTCATGGCTGCCAGATTTCGAAACGCCTCTCTCCGAGGAGCATCGCAAACGCAAGTGGGTCGCGCTGACGAAAATGTCAACTACGGAGATTTCGTTAGATCTCGCGTTAGTTTGAAGTGTAACAGTAAAAACACGCCAAGAGTTGTTCATCCATCAGACCTATATGAGTATTTCTGCAATTAGGCGACTTCTTTCGTGATACTAACTTCGATATAAATAAATGGCGAACAGTAGCGAACTAGTTGAAGTATTTGTTTCCATTGAATAGGCTAGGTTTAGATCAAGTTGTGTTCACTGAACCATGGTGAATATGGTAGGTGTTCGACGTCAACCGTTTACCGGTCATCTTTCGATTAATATCTCACAGGCTAACGATCTTGTAATTTTATCGAGGTCGTAAACATAAATTGCGTTGAAGAACATATAATTTCTCTTCTTCTTGTTTATAATAAAAAAGAACCGCGTAAATAATAATTTTCGAGTGTCTCGTCCAAGATTTCTGTTTTAATCGATGTAACGAATCCGTCTCCCCAAGGACAACCACGCTGAATCGTCACGATAGACAGATAGAACAACTTCTCACCAAAGTGCCAAATTCAACCGAACTTTCGAACAACGACGTAAAAATCCATGGATGGATCCAATCCATTCAAGTACGAATAATCGACATTTTCTTTTTCGTGTTGTTTCCAAGGCCTTCGGAGAATAAGTTAGATCGTTCGTTGGCTCATTCGATCACCTTGAACCACTAATTTCTTTGCTCCCGCGGACTTTGCTCTGTTCTTGGCGAGATTCGACCGGAGACGTTTGCGAAACGCGACATTCCAATTTATGTAACCGCTTTGTACCGGCACCTGTTTCGATCGACCAACGACTCGACGTTCGTCGGCCATTCACTAGGTAATAACAAGAAATAGTTGACCATTCGAACGCTCTAATAATAAGATTCATTGTAAACCGTTCTCACGTTTGTGCTTCCTAACGAGTAGTTAATCGACCGTCTCGAAACGCTTTTCACTATATCGCAACACGCGTATTTGTAACGCAGATTTTCTCGCTCGAAAGTGCCTGTTATTGATCAATAGTTTAGGTGCAGGCACGATTAGATACAGGAAATTATTACGTCATACATTCCTTTTTCAATGCGTTTTCCTTTACCTAGATAGTCGTCGATTAAAATTCAATTCGATTTTCTCCACTCGTAATAATTAAAAGATCGTTTTCTACGTCACTTTAATATTCTTACCATTTCTGGTGTATGTTCGCATTTTGTAATAATTTTCATTTTCAAAGTCGATCCATTTCATGAAAATGTAAATATTTATGCTGATTCATTTCTTTTTTTATGACCACTATTGAAAAAATCAAAACTAAACGGAGATCTGTTTCGAATTAATATTCTATTTTAGATATTTTAAATGTTACATATGCATTTCTTCAGCTTTAACTTTATTTTATTTTAAACAAATTTAAATGCTTACAAATCCGCAATTTATTTACTACAGTATCATACGGATAATACAATTATCTATCAAGCCTATTGGCACCCTTTTGTTTTTGTTTTCTTGGATTGTTCAATTTTATTGTTTATAATAACGACCCTCTGTTCTCCTCAGGTAAAATATCCTACCTAGCAGATTTTCATTTTCTTTTTTTCAAAATATATTGAAATATTTGAAGTTCGCCATGTTCTACTTTCAAGTAAAATTATGTTATACAGACTGTTACGAAATAATGAACAAATGTTTTAAATTGAACGAAGAAAATCATAGACGGCATAAAGGTAGGATAAAACTTCAGCTTTCTTCGGTTTCTTATTTTAATCTATTGACAGCGATATGTATAATCGTCTACTCTAATTGCCTCGCGTTTGCACGAGATACAAATTTCCGCAGAAAACGAATCTTCATCCTGACCGATCGAAGTAAAACATAACGAGGTTTATTTACAGAACGAAGAGCTGTGAGTAATAGAAAACGGCGGTTGCAAAGAGGAAGCCGGCCACGACGCGGAATGCCTTCTCGAAAGGTGTACGGAAAGAAGAAGTCGCGTTGCGACATCGAGTCCTCAAGCTGAAACTGTAAAGTTTCTATTTTAGTTGCTCCAACGAAACCATTCGAAATTTTGTGCGATTTTGAAAGAGAGCACAGCGGCCGCTCACCGCGACGACCGATCTTTTCCGTTGTGAACCGCGCTAATGGCAAACAGGGGGTGAGAAAGCACCGGCTCGCGAAACATACCGTTGCAAAAAAAGAAGTAATAAAGAGAAGCTACATACACGCGGGCACGATTGGCGAGCCTTCCAATCGGTTGCCCAATCGATTTGTACACTCGAGCTCGCGGTTCGTTAAAGGCGAAGCATCCTGTTTTCGACTTTCCACCAACCGCGCGTTCCAAACAACTTTGTTTGAATAATTAATAAATCCTCGACAGTCTTGAAAAATTCGAAAGAATACCTAAGTAAAATCTATCCAAATATGGAGAAAGGCAATATTCATTACAGAATTTGTGGTTAACAGACATAAGCTTCTATAACTTCAGCTATTAACACTTTAATCCTTTCAGTTATTTTTTAATATTTAGAAATGCCTTGAGTTTGGGCAACATATAAAAAAATTGTCGTTGGTATTTTTTATGCTAAACATTTTCTTGAAACATTATAAATCTCTCTTGTTTGCTACGACGAAAGTGAGAGTTGGTATATAAAAATTCAAGGATCGTAATAGATTTAAATAATGATATTTACGTATATGCAGTTAGTACTTTTCTTGTTTGTGTTTATCACTGATTCTTGCACAAAATACCGTAAACTTCTACTTAATCCAGACAAAAGATGTTCATATCTGCTCGAATGTACAAATAAGATAACTACTTGCAGTTACTGCCTCATTCCATAGTCGGCAAGAGACCGAAGAAATAAAATCTTCCTAATTATTCAATCTATCAATGTATTCTTACGCCAGAATCTTTAGCGTGATCTGCCTAACAGATTTTAACTGCTAAATACATCGAAACGGAAGTAGTTTCACGCGAGCAAACTTTTCCATGACTAAGAAATTGTATCGATTTCTTAACCTCTCGAGCCAAAGATGGTACACCATAATTTATCGTAAGAAACTAAAAGATATCTTTCTAAATGAGAACAACCTTGTAAAAGCTGTCTAGTATCACCTTAGAAAGTTATCTATGCGCTAGATTATTTTCCAAGTGTGAAAAAGCAAGGAATTATCGGCTATGAAGAAAGTCGAGCATCGCGATTGCAATCCTGTAAATCCGTAGCCAAATAACGTTTGGTGATCTCTTTCTTCACCAGGAATTGCGTTCAATTCGGTTCGAAAAGTGCGTAAGAACTGGCCGAATTTCATTCAAATTACTTGTTTCCGGTTTGAACTAGAAACGCATCGCGAGGGAAAAAGAATCTGGCGATTTCGAAAGGAAATAAGAAGCTCGTGGCTTTGTTTATCGACGGTGAAGGCTTCTGTCTGAATAACATACGGCTGAACGTTTCGAAATATTTCGTTAAGGCAAAAAATTGCGTTCTCGACTCTACTTAGAACTTATATGTTATAATCACCAATGTAGAACCAGAAGGGAACTGAACATTATCCTATTACACTCTAGGCGATATAGCTTCATTATAATTAGAAAATCAACGCGTCCTTGGTAAAGAGACTAGCATTCGCCGCTAGTTCAACTATATGAGTTAACAATCAACTTTTAATTATCTCCTTTTTCACCCGCAAAACGTTCTATTTTCCCTCCTGCATCGGCCTTACTTTCAATCGTCAATCAGTTAATTCTTACGAAACTATTATAATAGTACAATACGTAGCAAAATAATTTGTTAGCAAGATCGTCGGATTGCAATAATTTTCCTGATACCACTGAAATTCTATTAATACATAGGATCTCAATATAAACAGAACTACATGTCATTGTAATATTTTAAAAATTATGATTAATCTACATTTTTTCAACTTTGAACGTATTATAGCCTGTGTTGTTATTATAATATTGGGTTCATTGTTAAAAGTAAAATTCATCGCAAACAGGTTGAATCTACTCTTAAAACTTCGATATCACCGAAATTCCAAGATCATAGAAGAGCAAATATTCCAAGAGACTTATACTGAAAAGCCTCGTATAACATTTCCTTGATATCCAAGTCATTGAAAGTAAGACAAAGAACAAGAATATTCTTAGGTTACTGATATATTTTTTCCATCTATAAATATCTTACGTACCATAAATGTTAATGAGTTTGCTAAGCGTGTTTATTTCGATCACATAATTACCTCCACAAGCGTAAAACACAATCGAGACTGTACCTTGATCATGAACTTTTGTTTCATAGCACCTGATGTCTGGTTGGTTGTTAGACTACAGTTACAAGTGTCAACCAGTGGACTACTCCCACAATCCGTCCGCGCTGCGAATGGCGAATCTATGTTGGTGGTATTTCATCAGCAAATTCACAGAATTCGCTGACACGGTATGTATGAGGCCGCGTGAAACACAATTGGGAGAACGCTGCAGTAAGAAGACAGTTCCATTTTTCAGTAATTTGAGTAAACTTACAGAAATCTGAAAAGGGGCGATCGAAATTAAATCACTTTTTCTAACGTACTATAAATTTATAATCAACCAATATTCTTGGTAATAAACTTTTGCGTTTTTTAATATAAAACCTATACCTTTTTCTTTCTCTTCCGATAAATATAATTGAATTACTGCAGTTGTCTTCTTATTGCTATAAATCTTTCAATTTGTGAAGTTATGGAATCTCATAGCATCGATTAAAAAATTTCCGGTGTTAGACTAAATTCTTTGCGAATTTCTCAATTCATCGTAAAAATCGATCACTGAAGCGGAAACAGAAGCTGCTGCACCATAGATCTTTCATTACAACACGCTATGATGTTTTTGGTTTATTTATCGACACGATTGTTCAATGCTCAACGATCGTCTTCGAAAAGAGCCGTGTCGCAAGAGAAATCACTGTTCGCGATAATATCATCGCGCCTTAAGTCGTTAAGCCTTTTCTTGCGGAATAAAGTCCTCAGGAAAAAGTAACCTAACCTGCGGTGTACGCGGGAATGCGAATTACGCGAATAGATAAGATCCGACCGAACTAACAATATCAAGTACTCCGCTGAAGTAATTTACCTACGTCTCATAGTAGTTATTCACTGAATCGTACGTTTGCTTGTTTCCCCGCGAAAAATTTAAGATTTCTGATGGTTTAAAAATACGTGGTATTATATCACACGGAATCATCGAGTGTGACGAGTAATTGTCAGATTTCTTGTTAATCTTGTTGAAATACGACGTTTTTAAAAAGGAAACAATTGTGGCTCGAGGAAATCGCACGAAATATCACTCACGTTTGTAAGTGACAAGGAAAATGAAGGAGAAGTATTCAGAAAAAAGATCCAGAAGAGTAGCGAATAATTGATAGTATTATAAACAGCAATTTACTGCCCGAAAGATAAACGATAGTAATAGTAATCTATAGTATTGGTTTTGATGAAACCGCGGTCGCTATATGTACCAAACTCGAGAACTTTCGAGAGGAAATTATCATTATACGAATTAGCCTAATGAAAGTAAAACAAATGTCTGTCTATAGCAGCGAGAGAAGAATACCTTTTACTCCTTTATTTGCTTATGGAGAACATCAACTATCAAAACTATTTTATCGGTAGTTCCGCAATAATATTAATACCATCATTTTTAAAATTTATCTTATGAACTTTCAGATATTTTTCGTTCTGCGAAAGAAAGACAGTCAAGTGACGTTCTTACATCTGTACCATCACTCTTTAACACCTTTGGAGACATGGATCTGTGTGAAATTCATTGCTGGAGGACACGGTACTTTGGGAAACCTTATAAATAACGCGGTACATGTAATAATGTACATGTACTATATGGTGTCTGCAATGGGACCGGAATACCACAAATATTTATGGTGGAAAAAGCACCTCACTACCGTGCAGTTGGTAGGTGTATTGATTTAAAAAGAGTCAAAGCATAATGTTCATAAATGTGTATCTATTTCGTATCTACTTGGCCAAATCACGAAAGGATGATTGCATTTGTTTTCGTATGTAGTATATACATCAATTTTTTTGTTTTAATATATGGCTAAAAGTTATCAGAATTCCCGTTTCTGGATATAGAGAGTAACAGATAAATCATTCTCGCATTTCACTATTTCTTTACATCAATTTCTTTTACTTAGCATCGATAATAAATAATACGACATAACGATGGTGATCCATTACAAATGCAACCGATGCGCATAATTGCTTTTATACAAGGCATCATAAGACACTCAGCAACTGGTACAATATCATGCCTCGAAATAATGCGCATTATCTAAGAGAAAATAGATTTTCTTTCATCAACTTGAAGAATCATTCGTGAACTTGAAGAATGAAACAAGTAGTATAATTTTAGCGCGTTTCTCAGAAAATTACGTACGAAGCACAAAGAAACAGGATATTTGAACACCGATAATTAAGAAATGTAGCGAAAGACTCAAAACCTCTGATCGCGTGCGAGCTTCTACAGAAACAACGATCGAAAGCGTATTGAAACGTACCAGGAAATTATTGAGCGACAGTTCAAGATACAGATAATGCTTTCTTGTAACGCTACTGATACAGATAATAGAACATTATTACGTTAAAGTGAATGGCTTTTAGTTATGCGTTTCAACGAATCGCGACATTTTGTTCATGGATATGCCCCTGGCGCTTGGCAATTTCCTACACTTCATGTCATTTTAACTATGAGTTCATTTTATCTTAGCGAAAGATAAAGGTAAGTATGCGTAAAACCACAGGTAAAAACACAATGCAAACACAAAAGAAAAGAAATTTGAAAAGATCATGAAATTTTTAATCGATTGGCTAATAAAAAAAACAAAAGAAAAAATCAAGATATTTGAAAAGATAGTGAGTTTTAATCATTGAAATGTGATAGATAGAGTCCAGAATATGTGGACATGTGACCACGTTCGAATCACGCAATAAACAGGCACCGACACAAATACTTTTTAGAGCAGGATTCGCGATACCTTCTTCTTGCACAACGTGCACACAACCAGCCTGGCTAGATAATAATCTGCATCGATGAAAGTGAGCGATGCGGCGACAAGTCGCAGGGTGCAAATGCACTCGAAACAAACGTTTCACGACGTGGCGACCGAATAATATGTTAAGAGACATTGCTGCAATTCACGTAGTTTGGAGACAGAAGAAAGAAAAAGCAATGATCAACAATATAAATTGCTGGTTCACCAGTAGCAAGACGGACTACGCTGTTGCGGACAAACCGTAGAGTAACGGGGATTGAATTTTTTAGTAATCATCGTAGATGTCTCAATACTTCCAGGCGCTTGACCCTTTCACAGTGTAAAAGAAGAGACTGAAGAAATTATTATTTTTTATAGAAAGTTGAAAATAGATATTTTTTTACATCAGATATCAGAAACGCAGAAGATCTTAAGAGTAAAGAAATAACTATTCTCTAAATCGTTCATTCTGAATTCTTCATCATTTTGTTGCATTTTCAAAGGGTTAGAAAGAACTTCAACATTCTCAAATATACTCGTTACCTTCTCGCGCAGTTTATGCTTTCCAAGCCGTATCGTAACGTTACTCAATTTATTCAGCCTTTTAATTTCAACAACAACTTGAACTTTTGCTCGAGCGTACTCGAGTAAAATCTTGCAATAGAAGCCATTAAATAGTCATTAGTGCCTACTATAATGATACTCGTTACTGTCTATACCGCAACAACGTGTTGATTAAACTGAGAGCCTCGTGTCAGGAAGAAAGTCAATGCTGCGAGCCTCTTAGCAGATCTCAAATTATGATCAAAAGAGAATCTTTTTGAAAATCGATATCAGGAGCAAAGAAGCGGAGGAAAGAGAAGTCGTATATGGCACAAAATTGACGTCGATGACATCGGAGACTTTGATGAATTCTGGGCCATCATTGACTAGTCGCCCAAACCGGTGAACAAAATTTCACGTAAACATGCGGTAGGGGTGAGGGAAAGTGAAAAGTACAATGTTGAGCAATTGCAGGCTGACTTGCTTTAGCCGGATTCGGTCGACTACGTCACGGTGGCGCAATAATTTGGCATTCCGATATTCCGTATAGCACCGTGCCACCATCACCATGAAACAACCGCCACGCTACCAGGAATCGGCTGCATGCCTACGAAACCTCACCTATGTATATGCTCTCCTACCTCGCTTTTATCTCGCAACACCATTGATTTCCCGTACGCAGCTGGCGCAAATCGTTCAAAAGATAAATCGCGTTGTTCTTTTTCGCATGACACGCGCTTCTCTCCCTCGTTTACATTCGCGATAATATTCTCCATGAAGATGTTCCGCAATCGTTCGTCATTTCCAACTACGTGGCGTTACGAACGCCGTTTACTCATTCCTCGATGCGGAACGATTAGAACGAAAAGCGACGCTTAGTGATTTTGAGATGCGAGGCGATCGAACCTTCGAGATACAAATGAAATACGATTCTTACTTTAATCCTTAGAGGCTATCATACTTTTAGGTATCGTAGCAAAGACACTGCGATGAACTGAAATTTGTCCATGATAGCCTTTAAAATTTCATTACATTTTACAAATAGGTAAAATCATAATATTTATATTCAGAGTCATTATTTTCATCATGATATTCTTATAGAGATTCAATGGATAAGTGACTCAGACTCTTTTATTTCACAAAGGCACCGACAACTACCACTTCGATATAATATGTAGTTCGTTTCTTATGGTAGTGATTTTGTTTCGTGAGCATGAAATTACACTTCTCACAGCTGTGCAATAATATTCTACTTTTCACGGGTTAATCTATCGCGAATGGTACCGTTGCACCACATTGTTCGGTAGAATTTTGTCCGATCATGCGGTCGCGCAATCTGTGCAAGGTATAGCCGATTATCCTTGCGTCATTGGCACTGCCGTATATAACATATATTCCATTAATTCAACGATGGCGCGTAACTCATGTATCGTCATGGTACAATTCGGGTTGCAACACTCTTCGTCTTTCTCAAGGAGAAAGGCATGAGCGTTACTAAGTTACTACGATTTCGCCAAATTTGAAGTCGGTTAACATAAGAAATTTAAAACAATTCGGACGCCGCTACAATTTTACTACTTCGAAACATATTTTAAAAGAAAGTATAGATAGTTCGACTCACCCTTAATACGAAATAATGTAACAATTCAATTCATCGCTTCGTTTGCAGGTACAATTCTTCTTAGTGTTCGTGCACAGCGCTCAAGCTTTGGTCTTCGATTGCGGCTATCCTAAGCTGGTGGCGGCGCTTCTTTTGCTTCATTCAACGATCTTCTTCGTCCTCTTCTCCGACTTTTACCGACAAGCATATAATAAGGACAGACCGAAGAAGGAGCTAAAGGACGAATAAATGAAGGACATTATCGCGCTTTATCCCAAATTTGCCTCCGATACGCTCCAACGCGTCGACCTCTAGGTCGCGCATGCACGATCAAAAATCACGAGTCAGTTAAAAAAGAGGAAAGAAGCATTTGCAAAATTGTATTACACCATCGTATAGTGAAATTCATTCTCGTATACTAGTAGAACCGTATAAGGTTGGTGTCATGTTAGTAAATCGTATGATACAGATTACATAGAAAGAATTTAATTAGATTCGTGAGTTCGATCGTCTGTTCGTCTGATCGTTGGAGTGGAGCTTACAGCTTGCTTCCGTATGGAAGAGAAGTTCACTCGTTATTCCTTGTATCATCTGCAGGGCATCTCAGGTCTCGCGAACAGCTCGTACCAGGGCTTCCGAAGCACTCGTTACTTAAAAAACCGACCGAGTATTCGAGTTACCCGGACACGGGTAACCTTATCGTTAAAATTAACGTCTTTGTTAGAACAAACCAAGAATCTTCGGTAAAAGCAATTGAGATCGCTGCGTTCAACTAAGTTTATGTTCGCGCGAAAAAGTGCATCGAAAACCCAGAATCGACATAACTTGATACATCGATCGGTCCTTGGTGTCGTTAATTTAGTGCTTCTTTTTTACCGTATGTATACATGTCGCCGGATCTGTAATTAGGATTACTGTAAATAATAGGATTAGTCCTACTAAGCGCCACAAGGTATTACCCTCGCGGATTTATTTAATTTACTGCCTGTTTTGAGTCAGTTACGTGATACAATTGTCGTTTTTTATAATTATCAAAGAAAAAAAAGAATGATGCCTTTAAATGGAAAATGAACGTGTAATTTAATGAATGTCCCGCGTAATTTCAATGGCTCATCTCACGAATGTCCAAGCTCAATTTTTTTGTTTACATTTATTTATATCTTTATTATTATTATTATTATTATTATATATACGTACTTTCGAGTGTTAAAAAGTAACCCCATAAACGATAAATCATAAGTAAATATGCTCACATCGTTGTATATGAGAACAATATAAAAATACAACAATGAAATTTACGACAGCGAATCAAGAACATTAGCGTCCTATCGCTGAAGCAAAGACACACACACATACATAAGCACACATGTACATGTACACACACCGAATATATTTCTAAAAATGAAATTTCTCTCACTGATTAACAAGTTGTGAACTGATAAACCTATGAGATCAAATTCCGTAATCAAGTTTTGCTCCCATACATGAACTCAAGAGACAAACTCTCGTATATTTCAATACCACGATAGTAAACACAAGATTTACGTTGTCAAGAAAAAACAATTATCACCAAACAACAACAATAATATCCGATTTGTAATTGATTTTAACTTATCCAAAACATGTAACAAAGCTATTGACAAACATGGATGTACAACGTTTGAGAATGAAAAAATAGAGAGAATGTGTCCGCAATTCGTTGCTCGCCGAAGATTCTCGGACCTATGTATTCGCTGGGGTTACGTATCACTCGATTTACTTTTTTATAGGAGAAGACAATGAAGTAACGGAACGTTAACGATAAGGGACAACCTCCGTTGCAAGCATGTGCGAAACTTTGCTCGGAAGCCAGCAGAGTACAAGCACTTTCTACCTTATCGATTCTTCCATTACACCCCTTCCAGAGGAATGAGCAGAGATGCTCATCCTGTTGCTACGTGTGGAAAAAACAAATCTGCTAAAGCTCTTACAGTTAATAATACGGTAATTCGTTTAGGAACTTGTCATTGAACCCCATCCTAAAGTTGTAATTTATTTACGGTGTGCCACGCATGATGGAACCCTTCTGTAAATATGTAATTCTTTTATTTCTTTTGTAATATGACGAATAAATGTTAATAAGTTATTTACAAGGTTTGAAAACTCTTACCTGTTTAAGAAACACAATAAAAAAACATAACTCTAGAACCTTCTGTATGTATGTATACATATGAAATGGAAATATGTAAAAATGTTTTGAAATTTTACCAAGTAATTAATGTCTAAACTTTAAAGGGATGTAGAGAAATATGCCACTTTGGTAATAACTTATTTAAATACAAAATTAAAATACTAATATTTTCTGTCCAACTTAATGACAAATATTAAGGAAGTATTCTTTTATAAATAAAAAAAAACATATCTGACATATCTTACATATAACAATACAAATAATTGTGGCATATTAGTAATAACAATAGCAACAATAATAAGAATATTTACATTTTTGTTTATCAATTTATACCTTAAATTCTTTATTACAGTCACTCTTCTATAAGCAAATTTCATGTATATATCATCTATATTCACATATTTATAATCTAAATATAAACAATATTCAGTGAATGTGGAGTTTAAGCTGTTACTGCTTCCATAGCCCTCTGCTGTTTCCTGCGTTCTCTGATCAGAAGTCTACGTTCTCTTTCGTATTCTTTGGCCCTTAAAATATCGCTGTAATATACACAAATTATAATCAGGAAGTGCACATTGGGTAATAATAACTTATCTATATTTTCCAATGAAAACTCACTCTTCATATTGACATTCCTTATAGTTCTGAATTTCCTCAGCACAAAGTATTACAAAAGGAAACTTTTTCATAAAGCAACGTTTATATTCCAAAAATAAATGAGCACAATAATCTCTACAATCTAGAGGAATCTTGGCAGCTATCATATCTTCTTCTGATAGAGTCATAACTGTAAAATAACATTTATAATAGGGTACAATACATGTCAAACAGTTGATAAATTGTTTCAATTAATACTGTAGCTCCTTTACACTCAAGTAAAGAGATCATATGAAGACAAAAATATTTTATAGATATTTAAGATTTTTCTAATTCATTATAATCTACACTGTACAATTCTACCCAAATTCAATAAATGCAAAAAAGAAAGACATTGACAAAATACTTCACCGAAATCGACAGCCAAAAGTTTTATTCAAACTGTTATGTCATTGATAAATTATTTATAAAGACAAATATAACAGAAAAGTTAGAAATAAAGTAATAACAAAAAATTAATAACTGTGTTGTAGCTTGTTTCAATTAAATTCGTCGTTTATACAATCGTAAAAAAGTATAGTATTTCAATAAATATACAAAATGTCAGGAGCCAAAATGCACCTATTAAAGGTTAGAATTGAATAAGATACTTGCCCCTTTGTTTGCGCTCCTTAGGAAATCCGTACATCGGATCAAATGTCGGCTCCGAATCTGTTGGTGGAAATGGATCGCTACTAACCATTTTTTGAAATGTATTGCCCATTTTAATAGTATATTATAAAACTACAGCAAAAAGAGTAATATAAATCGAAAATGGAAAATTGTTACAACATACAATACTGACATCTAGTGATCCCATCTTATATAATTTACGTAGTTCAATGGACAGGTATGTAAATACACTAATCAAGATATATAAATATTTTATGTAATATAATATGATATATAACTATGTATTTATTTATTAAAAGTAATATTATTTTATATAAGGAACAAATTTATACAAAAAAGTATCTTTCTAGACAATTTGTTTATTGAAAGGTCACTGAAATAAATACATATATGGATATTACGAATAGTTTTGAAAATGTTTAGTATTATAAGATATACGTTTATAAAGTCGCTTCAGGCCAATTAAGGTATACATAATTTTATTTGTACATCTTTAAATGATAATGCATTTGTGTGTAGCACATACATTCTTATTAGCTTAACAAACTGTTTCCAGTTCCATGTATGGTATACAGTCATGTACTTACTATAATAAAAAAAGCTTTTCTTGTTTGATTTAAATCTGAAAATAATGTATAATATAACTTAATCATCTTCTTCTTCCATTGCTTCAGGTATCGTATTTCCTAGAACAATGAATGCAGAGTATTTTTCCATAATCAGAAACGTAAAAGAAACAGTGCACATTCTTTCAATTACGTACCAGTTTGTAATCTTTCTTCGCTAGGCACATGTCCAGCTTGAAGCAATTTGCTAAGTCGCTGAACTTCTTCAAGGGAAGATGTATTTGTAATAGCTTCCCTAATTTTGTTACGTTCTTCTGGAGTTGTGAGTGGCTTGTCCGTAGGTATGCCAGATGTTTGTGTTTTTACTTTCTTTGCTATTTCACGAACCATTTCTTTTCCTCTTTTACTCCTAAAGTATATAACTGCAGCTTCACGTTCTTTCATCTTAATTTTCCTAAAGTCCAAAAGTCTCAACTGTGGGAATCTATATACAACGTACTGTCTATACTGAGGCTTCGCAGACACTGGATTTTGAAGTAAACAAAGGTTTGTTAAATTTTTTAACTGTGTTAGTGGTTCTAAATCACCAAGTTCTTGTATCATATTTCCAGTTAACATAAGAGTTTCCAAATTTGGAATACAATGTTCCAATCCTTCTCCTATTCTGACAATACGATTATTATTGAAAAATAGAGTTTTTATTCTTTTTAACAGAGGAAACCCATCTAATTTCCTTATATCATTATCAGAAAAGTCAATGGTATCAAACTGATCCTATAAAAATATTATTATATTTTAAACTTGTGTAATTCTATTAATATTTTAATGGATTTATTTTAATAGATATTAATTCTATTAAAATATTAATAGAATTAATATTTTTAAATATTATAGAAATTGTCAATATTTCAAAAATTTGTTCTTGAATGTAGATTTTAAAGCAAAGTCAATATAAATACAAATTGGGACGAATAAAAATATACACGAAAATACATTGTAGATATACTAAAAAATAAGAATCACTATTGACTAGAACACTAACCAGAGTTGCGCCCAAGTTTTCGATTGTAGGTATTTTATATCCTGCAATAACAGAGATTTAAACAACTAAGAATTACAGAGTTAACGAAAATTTTTAGGTTATATTTTACCAATATAATTTATTTACTAGCCTCTGAGATCTAATTCTCGATCCTTCACAGGATTAATATATTGCATGGATTGTTGAATTAAATCTGGTGTTAACTTAACCATTATTTAATGATACTACCACATAAAACTGATACAAAACTTAACCTGACAACGATCACAATACAGCTTCCATAAGGTTCTCTCTAAAGCTATATTTTTATGATTGGTAAGCTTCATTCTCAAAAAACGTGCAGTTCATGGTAAACAGAAACAAAAGCTTTCAAACGTATAGAGTATCCCATTTTAATTTTTCCATGCAAATGTCTCTCAAAGTATTCGTTATTATAAAAGATGTTTCAAATAAAACTTGTTCTGTTTCAAATGGAACGTCTTATGATGACAACCAGATTTATCTAGGTGGTGGTGTTTTCGAAATCTCAATGTGATCTTCGTTTTTCTAAATCAAACAATACATTTTTTTACATACCACTCGATGTAGTTTTTAGTTCTCTACAAAAAAGTACTAAGATACTTGCATCTGAAAATGCTTTAAGGAAAAATGGTTTAAAAGATGTTTCAATATTAATTTCATTAGATTGAATGTATAAAATATAAGATTAATATAAGAAATATAAGATATAAAATATAAATATTTTTAGTTGTTTTTCCTTGTCTTTCATATAATAAGTTCTATATTAAAATTAAAATATCTTATAAACTAGTAATTTTGGACTGAAGTAACTTAAATCATTTTGTAGAGAATTAAAAAAAGCATTAAATGTTGTACGAAAAATATTAGTTCCGCTTTAAAAAGCATAGCTCATCTTTGAAATCTCGAAAACACGTCTACCTAGACAAGATTTGTGAATGCCTCTCGAAACACAATAAATTTTACTTCAAACATTTTTTACGATAACGAATACTTTGGGAGATGATTGCATAGAAAGATTAAAATGGAACATCCTGAATACATAAGTACATAAGTATAATTTGATAAACATATAAATAATAATATAGTCTCCATTTTTTAACTTATGTACGTACATCTACATTACAACACACGAAAGAGAAAAAAATGAATAGGAAGAATAACGATGAAGTAACAACTACGCGAAGATAAAAAGCTATTAACTGAATGAAGAGAAGGATTGATGAGGCCATAAATTATTATCAAGAGAAGAATAAAAAGCTTCGGGAACATATAATAAAACCAATCACTAATCATCCATTTTTCCTCTTATAACGACCAATTACTTCTACTAGCTGAATACAGATGTAAATTTATCAGGTATATGAGTTAAAAAATATAATGCAAGAAAAGTTTATTCATATTGTTAAACAAGAGCAACTTGTCATCAAGCGGATATGATTTGTACAACTCCGTGGGAACGAATAAAATTAATTTATTAATAATAGATTAATATTATATTATCCAAATCCAGAACATTCTTGTCGATTTGTGTCGATATATAATACAATATATAATACACTTGCCAAAATTCCATTTGAGGCTACGATTCGTAGCTCTAATATACCTCTAAGAGGTACATTATATGGTACATATATAATACATATGCGCATACATGTAGATATTACACGCTTAAACTTTCTTTGTACGACAAAGACTCAATTATTCATTCACAAATATATTTTTTTTCTTTCGTTCTGATGTTTGCGTACCATATTTGTCGTTTAAAATTAGTGGGATATTGCTTGTCTGTATTAAAGGTCATATTATCCAAATAATAGACACAACATTCAGTATCACGTTCAAGAACTTTATGGGATTCATTTTACATTATATGTTCTGAACAATTCAAATTGAAGGACACATCAAACAAAACTGTTATCAATTCTTGGAGGACCATATAATATACGGTGTTTCTGCTGTCCAAAAATTAGTCGACAGAATAATTATCGAGAAACTATCAATGATTAAATTTCACGTATCTAACCTTGGATAATCGACAGTCTATCGCGTAAATGTCGCGTGAGACTGATACGTGTACAAATATATAGAAGTACTACACGTATATAGTGCGTACTTCATAGGTTCCCTAAAATACGGCAGCAAAACAGGTGAAATCGTTTAATCATCTGCTACCTGCAGTAGAAAGAACTACGCTCTTCAACGAATAAATATTTTGTTAAAAATATTTACAGACTAATCGGTATAAGTTTTTCTAAGATGTATTATAATTTTACTATTCGTTGTGATAAAATAAATTAATATAACACTTTTTTCCTGATAATGATACACAGAAAAATTCTAGAGTTTCATGAATATAGAATGAAAATGGTTCATAATTATGGAATTTTACGCTTCGTGTTCCTTATATCGGAACAACCAATATAATCAGCAAGTAAAATACGGTAATCGATGAGATCAGACTATGCATATTCGCAAGTACATTTTGTTTATTCAACAAAATCATCGGATGAAGAAAATGCTTGAATGAACGCGTCTAAATAACCAGACAAGTAACAGATACAACTTTTAACAAACGTTCAAATTAAAATAGCCTGCGAAAACTGCGATTGAATATGTAATTACATGGAACAGAGTATCCGAGAAGTATTTTCATATGCAATAGTATTCCACATATGTATAGGACATTTAAAATATTCCGCATCGGTTAAAATCGTAGCTATCTTTATTTGTACATACAGGAAAGTTCACGCATCGTGCACATCTCCGATAACTTCTAAAGTATGTGTTGTATGAATAGATTTTCGATAATTTGCAATAGAGCTGCATCGTTTATAGGGGCAAATTGTTGTTTGTTGTTTGTTGTTTGTTGTTTGTTGTTTGTTGTTTGTTGTTTGTTGTTTGTTGTTTGTTGTTTGTTGTTTGTTGTTTGTTGTTTGTTGTTTGTTGTTTGTTGTTTGTTGTTTGTTGTTTGTTGTTTGTTGTTTGTTGTTTGTTGTTTGTTGTTTGTTGTTTGTTGTTTGTTGTTTGTTGTTTGTTGTTTGTTGTTTGTTGTTTGTTGTTTGTTGTTTGTTGTTTGTTGTTTGTTGTTTGTTGTTTGTTGTTTGTTGTTTGTTGTTTGTTGTTTGTTGTTTGTTGTTTGTTGTTTGTTGTTTGTTGTTTGTTGTTTGTTGTTTGTTGTTTGTTGTTTGTTGTTTGCAAGAATAGCCCATTAGGATATACAAAGTTAATATACATATCTACACATCAAAAATAAGCGTTACAGCTACAACTACAACAAACTACAGTGGGGTACGGTAGGCATATCAACATTTTGGTAATAGAAGAAAATTCAAAGAATATATCAATTGCGGAAAATACATTATTAATATTTAAAATAACACAGTCGTCCTTAAAATCTCCGAAACTACTCCACCTATAAAAAAAAGTATATGCATTACTACATGATGCACGCCTCCAAATCATGCAACTTTTGTATAAAAAACCTTTTCATATAACGCGACTTATTCGAGGTGTACAATTTGCGTGAACCACGTATACCGTATAACTATGACTATAGTTATATATAGTATAAACAGGTGCGTTATGCATACTAAGGAAAGCAATAAGAGTATAAAAATATTCCTACATCGATGATGAAAAATCTCCATTATTATTAACCTTCGAACTTCAGAGCCTTGATCTACGTATATCTACGTACGTCTGAACCGCAGACGTTTACCTGTTCCTAATTTCCTAAGTTGCATTTACACTCAGTTACCTTTCTCTTGCATTTATTTGATCCTCACGAATTTCTGCTCAAGTTTTACCGCATATACGTATTTAAGATTTTTTTCTTCTTATTTTGCTTCTTGTTTCATAACTGATACTTTGTTGCCGAACATTGTCGCATACGAAATTTTATAAATAGAACAGAACCCAGAGATCTTTAACGACGCGACGCGATAAAGTCGATAAGGACTAAGACATCTATATCTAGCTTAGTCGATGAATACGATTTTCATTGACGTTGAAATGATATGATAAATACCTGCACGTGACACTTGACCCATTCAACATGCAAATTCTACAATTTCTCCTTAATATATTACTTTTCAAATTCGATGTCTTCGAATACAAAATTAAGCGGACTAGAAGATCGGTCAGCGGTAATGAGAAAGATATGTATACATACCTATGTTTTATGTCGAAAATCATTTTCTTCACCTGTTAGTTTGTGAACTTTTTTAAACATATTTATTACTACAATTCATATTATGTTTATCATTTACAAAACCTTCAGTTGCGTCAAAAAAATCCGATTGACGACAATTTAAGTTATAGTAAATTGATTTGAACGATCTTTTAAAAAAACAGAATGGCTGCCAAAATTTATAGGTTTCATTCAGAATACTTCAATTGTAAGATATTTTTATGTTTACTTAGTCGTGTATTTAGCGATCAATAATGTTTTGTCGAATTCGAAAGCTTTTTGTTGTAGTTATACTATTTTAACACTCTTTTGTATGTCAAATGTAATATCTCGTTGACCACCATATTTCTATCATAAATTAATATGTATTTGTATGCACTAGTTTTATCTGAAAAGCATGAAAAATCGTTTACGTAGCCGATAATATGACTATTATATATAAAATACTCCTAATTATAACATGCGTAATTGTTGACCTCGGTCGCGATAGTCTTAGTCCAGATTCCACGCTGGCAATGTGCGTAATATCTACTTTCAAGACTTTTAGCGAATTTTCTACAAGTCAATTTTATTCATTAATCCATGAAATGAATAATAACACTTTTAATATTTCATGATGCTAGGGTCCGAGGTTAGTAGAATAAGTTGGAGAAATGCAAACTTCTATGAATTGTATTGTAATTGACGGAGATTTAAATGCAAATTCGTAAATTATGTAAAGAACGATACACAATACTAATAAACACTTACTACTAAACACAATAAAGTTAATAATCATGGTGACTAAACATTTCTAAACAGTAAAATATGAAATAATTGCGAGCAAATAAGATTTGTTCATTTAACGTTAACACCGTATACATACAAGACCTGTACTTTTGTGTAATAATGACAGGTGTGTTTTTAAACATGCTGTTAAGCAAGAAAGTCGAATTTCATGATACAAGCACATCGACGGTTTCGGGCCCGTGAAGCACTATACTATTGACGAGAACTCAAATATCGAACATATCATGATCATTCAGCCAACTTTGAAAGTGGAGTGACCTTCATGCAAAAAAGTTTGAAGATGTATTCTCAATGACAGGGCGAGTATTAGCCTAACTAACTTGACAGTTAACAGTACATTGTAGGGAAATAACGGCATTCTAATACCGAATAAAGAATTTATAGAAATATCAGGATGTAGAAACGCAACAATATTTTATATAGTTTTAGCATAACTTTATTAACAATTTAATTTGAACAAATTTAATGGGATGTCTATAGTTACGTAAAAATTGTTTTCTAAAGACTACAGAGTGCTAACATATTAATTTTCGGCATCAAAACGCGGTAAGAAAAAGCTGGGGAAAAAATATAAATTTTCACGATAGGAATTAATAATGACGTAAATGATTTTACTTTCGTCGAATACGCGGGAAAATCGCGGAATCTTTTACGAAATGCGTCGTCATTGTATCGCGTCTTCTTTCGTTCCTGATGTTTGTTTTGCATAATCCTCAAAATAAACTTTTATGGATTGCCGATCGCCTTTTTCCTTTTGGTACTTCGTTAGTCGAAGAAGTGTGAATAACTTTTCACTCGAAAACGTGTGATATTTATCAGGATGATAAGGCGGGAATTGCTGCTAAAAATATTGCAAAGTTTGACCGGTCACGCGTGTTTAGATTTAATTATCACCTCCGATCTTATGTATGCACGTATTTTTAAATATACTTCATTTAAATAAACTTACATATTCTTAAGTAACGTCAATGTATATTGCACATTCCGTATATTTAATAATTAATTTTTCGAACAATAGGTACATAATTTTAATTCATTTCTAACTTGATATTATCGGAAATATCTACGTCTTTCTACAGAAATTTGCCTTTAATTTTACACGTCTAAGTCGCGAATTTTTGTTTTTATATCTTAAATATGTCGAACAGTCTCATTGTTTTGAAAATGTCAACACAAGGCAAATGAAATTGAAATATTTAGAGGATCATTTGCTACCCCCTGTGTAGTAACATGAAAATTGTTATTCGCTGATCCGATGTATAAATTTTCGATTTATACAACGAAAATATACTAGATTATATATATACATATCCTATTTGCCAATATAGATATAGTGCAAGATATTACAAGTTTCCCGAGCCACTCTGAAAAATTATCTATTTTTCTACGAACAATCTACGTAATACAATCATCGTACAGGTAGTTTTTCTCATTATTTTCATTAAAAAACCACATAAAAAAGAAGCAATCAAAGGGGTTAAAATAACTCATGTAAATATCCTGCGCTCGTGATTCGCGTAATCGTGTAATTATAAAAAAATGCCTTTGTTTTTCTCTTGTGAACCGTCCAATCCGCCGTGCTACTCGTAAAACTAAAATACTTCGATTATTTGAAACATTGCTTGAACATTCTATCTGACAGCAACATAAAGACTATGAAGTTAGAAAAGACCGATTCTTACTCGAACAGATGCAATAAAGTAGTCGAATAGCACGTTTTAACGATGGAAATATCGGTTTCAACAGTTTACAGAATGCATTCTCTTTACAAAGATAATGAAATTCGATTGTAACACCGGATATTTTTCTTTGTTCAAAATAAATAAAACAAACATAATAATTATTATTAACATAAGAATAATATTTCAATATTTCTAATTTGGGAAAGATATGAATAATGCATTTTTTATTAATATGAATAATTCGTGTTTGTTATATGCTTAATATGTTTGCATCGTATAAATAAAACATCGTACAATAAGGTGTAGCGGTGAAATATAACATCTCTCTTAAATCTTCCTATATTTTACATTTTCTTTCAACACGAGGCTGAATTAAATCATAGGAAAAGATATTGATATTGATATAACAAGATATTGATATAAAAGTATAGGAAAAACTTGTTCGATGTCTGCCTATCTTTTATCAAGAACGTCTTTGTGTCCTTTATTTATCAACTAGAGAGACCACCCAACTTCATAAATCGATTTGCACACGACGTCAAATCACATGTAGGAGGAACTAATAGTGCTCGATCGCGAGTTCCATGGATGCGGGTGTGTTGCGCGCCTATCGAATACCAATTATTATTGGCCACGCGTCGTGACTGGTAATGGAATAAATAATATCGCATACGATTTAATACAGGATATGGTAAAATATGTGTATAGAAATAAATAAATTCGGTTCCCTTGTCAATATAATATGTATTTCATTTCTTATGTAATATTCAAATCGATGTATCTTATGTGAATATCAAGCACGAATAAAAATTTTGATAGAAAAAGACCAAAGAAATATTTTTTGTCCTCTCAAAAAGTCAAATGTATTTACAGAAGATAGCGGAAGATACAAAAACATACTCTAGAGGATCGAAATAAATTTTAAATGGATTCCATTCGTACCTGTCACCTATAGGTTCTATGCAATCATCCGAAATGAAAGCCACGTTCTTTACAGGTCGTTTTAATACAGTTGCAAAACGAAAGTGAAAATAGTTGTAGGAATATCGCGACAAGAACAAAATTCGTGTTATAAAGTTCGAATCCCTAAGCTTTATTCCTTTCCTAACGTAGAAGAGGCCATCGCACCGGGCAAAACCGCAGGTTTTCAAGGTTAAAAGTGGTCCACCTTGCAGATAATTTTTAGTCGAGCCGACTACGCTCACCGTCCACTTGTTATATTATTTGGCCGGGAATATACAAATTCTGAGAGAATACAAATTCATGGACCTAACGTAATAGGTCAAATATAGTTTTAACATACAAAGGGAATTTACTTTTTACCAATATAATCGTAATGTGAAATTACTCGTATATGTTTAGCAGCATGGAGTATGACATGGTTAAACCGTGAAAGGTCATTGATGCTTAACAGAAAGTCGACAATGGCGGAAAAAGACAGTAAAAATTTCCACGCTATTAGACGAGTTCTGAAACCTTGGCTGTTTCCTGCGTCTTGACCTGTAACATCACGCAAGGCTACTATGTCTGATTAATCATTTAAACTGTTCGATGACGCCTATAGTACATACTATGTAAATGTATTTATGTAAACATTTCTGTACATTAACAGTGATATAGTTTTCTATGCTAATTTATATTTCCGGCACAGTGAATCGAATGAAAATTGTCGATCGACTGAACATGACCTTTGGAAGATTCAAGTAACACGTAAAGACGTAACTAATATAAGAAGAAATTCATCTAACTAGTTTACCTCATTGATATTTCTACGTCGAAGTAATTATACCTGTGTCATAAAAACTCCGTTCAGTGTAAGAAGTGGACAGACACGACCCGATCAATAAATAATTTGACTTTGTATGTGATACACGATGTATTATTTATTACATTAGAGACATCGATAGAATCGATAAATAAATTGTGAAATAAAATTAAAAAAAAAAAAAGGCAAAGAAAATTTTGGAGCCAATAAAGAAAATAAGTGATTCTAGTTCGTTTATGTTAAATAATAAAAGTGATAATTTTTTAAATAAATAAATCTTATTGAAAACCTAACGCTCGAAACTGTCGCACGACACATGAAAAAAATATAAAGTTCTCAGTGTAAAGATCGTTTCATTTCACAAAACAAACAGTGTATCAGCTTTGAAATTTTTTTCTTATTTTTAAATCATTTACTGTTCTCCAAAGTCTGAAATTTTTCCACATTTCAAAATATTATTCTTCCATATTAAAAATAGTTATTTCACTATCACATTCGAGAAATTAATTCAGGTAGCATAAAAAGAAGTTTACCAATTATTAAATAAAGCATTCTGATTTGACGTAGAAATGCAAAGCAAAAAGCTTCACGTAAGATACTAATCATTAGCATCAACTTACTCTCTATGGAATGGAAAAGTTAGATTAATTAAGAATAAACAGGTATCCTGACAATTGATTGTTCTTTTATTTATAGATTATAACAACTTTGTACACGAATTCTCACTTAACTGCAAGGTGGATTTTTCTCTGGAATGCGACCATCTTAAAGTATTATATTTCTTTAATTTCCTAGACTCCAACTGTTCAAATTTTATTATTCAATATGAAATTCCGTAAGACCACTACCTTCTAAAAATACTTTCGACGTTTTGTTAATATTTCACCGCTATTTTGCTGTAGGCAATAACGATTATTCTCAGATATTGAATTTCGAAAAATCGAACTGTTAAAATCAGCTACGTCCAGTTTTATAGTCGTTTAACTAATTATTTATTTAATTATAATATAAACAAATGTTTCGTTTTCGACTCATCTCATATGAATAGACTATCTTCTCGGTCGTGCACAATGATAGATAGCATTCAACAATCCAAATAACATAATGATGCAAATGAGTACAGTAAAGTCCTCCTAGGACACAGTTAATTCATTCCGTGCTAAGCACATCGGAGCCGTGTTAAACAAAACCAACCTGATGGAAACACTCGTGCTGTATGAAGTTTGTCTAAGTTTATTAGTGCTATGTGAAACCATATTGCAATTTTTGCACCGTGTTATATCGAAATCGTATTTTCGGAATAACGTGTTGTAGGAGACTTGAGCGTCCATACATATTATATCAATAAATCAATCATTAACATAAAGCGAAAAACAGTAGTACTTAACTAATTGCGTCGTATGAATATTTCATTGTGTCGATACGACCACGATATACCCAGCTTCGATGCTGCTCGCACTAAAAACTGCGTCATAAACAACGAATACCAAAAATTCAAGTTAGAACTTTGTCCGGAGGTCTTATATTGTGTACGATTGCGTAATCAGTCTTGCTTAAGCGCTATTTGAGAGATTACATAGTAGTAAGGTAGTAATGAAGAAAAAAAAATACCGTCCCGATATTGAGAATTTAGCCGATCACGGCGTCTCACCGGCTACACTACACATTAAGTATTCATCATTCGATTACCTGAAGAATACTAAGCGGCACAAGCAGAAAAATAAGGAAAAAATAAAAGCGGTTTCGACATTTTAACATTCGTGATGTCGAGCTGTACGGTATAACTGGTACGTATTGCTTTGATATCAATCCTGATTGCAGCGAATCTTAACTTGACCCGAACACGAACAGTTACAGACGATAAACACGTAGCGTAGATAAACAGGTACTTCGAGTATCACAAAAGCAACTAAAACACATGACGAATATATAAATTCATGTGGTGAATCTTTAATAAGGTCGTTCACGTGGAATGACCAATCAAAATCCTAGTAGTCTAAGCCTGGTAAACGTCCTATTAAATCTACTCGTACAAAGGCAAACAACGCGCGTAGATCCTCGGAAACGAGTGGACCATTGTATAATTGTCGTAAACCACTGTCACATTCCCCAAACAGGACAGATCGCTCATGGTTCGAACACGTAGTCTGCAAGGCACACGTACACCCTGGTTATACGACCCTTGAACAGTCGAGAACCATCTACAGGCGGTAGAAAAGCGTCGACTTCTACAGAAGTTGGTGGGATCGGTGTTCTACCCCACATACGGTAACCAACGTGCACACACGGATGTGCCGATATAAAACACCGTTTTCATCGTGGAACTTCAGTTTCTTCGAACGTAGTCAAACAAGAAGGTTCTCTCCTAGAGAATCGAGTTATATTACATTTTAAGGCAATTGTGCACTCGCATCTCGTAAGACTTTGGGTTCGATATAATTTTGACGCGATCTAGTCCGCGGAAAGAAGACCATAAACATTGGTGTTGTTTTTTTCTTATTTAGCTGCCTCCTAGATCGGGCCAGCTCGTTATCAAATCACGGTAGGTAAAAGATTTCGGTTGCAGACGTGTGTGAATTTCAAATAAAAGATCGGTTAATAGATACTGGAGAGGATCGGTTAAGGTTTTGTCGACATTTGGCTTCGATCTGTATTGAATCGTACTGTTATAGAACATATTAAATATTCATAACTGAATATATTTTATTGCCATTGTTAAATATTTCGTTTGTTTTACGATCAACATATTTCGCGAAAGACATGTTCCTCGTCGGGCAATTTGTATCGTTTCATGACGGATCTGGGCCAGACAAGGTTTACAGAAGAAATTGCTGTGTTTACATGGAATCGTTTACACAAGAAACAGAGGAACAGCTAAACCAAATTTAGACAGGTCTTGTCACTGCCATAAACGATCTTATTTTGCTTTGTTCATCGCGATCTAGCGGGCGAAAAATGATATGAAATTTTTACTTAACAAGATATGTGCTTTTAGTCATATGGAGTGAAGGAAATTAACATCTCATAAACCATAACTTAGAAATTTTAGTAATCTTAGAATATAAAAAGGACATCAGTTTTTGTGTAGCGTGTGAAAATCATTAATCCAAGTGAGAGTCCACGCGAAGGCGTTCATTACGAAGAACAATTATGTTAAGATTACGGAAATTCTAATTACCGCTAAGTGTCATCATTAAGTTCGTAATTCAACTAGAAATTAGATATAACATGACAAATCATGGTAATGCCCACTTGCCAAAGTGGCAAATACCTTTAAATTAGAATCACAGTTACATTTTCGCAATATTTTAAACATCCGTGTGATTTAATAAAATTATCTCAACTGTAAGCGACCAGCCTTCATTCTATAACACATACTATTTAATTGTGAATTTCACGGAATTTCTTTTATCGAGTCGATCAATCGATTCTACCCGCTCGATAATAGTCCTCGTTCAAGTAGCTCTTTCAAGAAGCTTTTATCGTGATTTTCAAATATTCGTCGATCGATTTTATTCTCGAACCAGCTGTGTTGCAACTGGCTAAGACCGTTAGGATGATATTTTCAGTGTTTCCGCGAAAGTAAGCTGCCGGAAAACGAATAAAATTTGTTTAAAATCTACTTTGGAACTTCGTTCGTCTGCATACACACTTAATGCTCGCACAAGACGTCATAATTATTTCCACTTAGCATCTCCATTTTCCCAAAACAACATATTTCTTTAACTAAACAGCTAATCAATACAAAAAGAGATTTAACGTTTTCTTAACTATCTCGCAGACAATAGATCGATCGATCGCTGAATTTGGCGGGCAATCGTGATAATTGTACGCGCTGGAACGCTATCGTTATCTCGTAACAAAGGCATTGCATTCGTTGCTTTCTTCGCTTAAGGCTCAAGTCTTAAAATAAAGAGCGAAGGATGCACCTGACTCGGCAGCAAACAGTGCTTAACAAGCGGGAATTGTCAAGGGAACAGTGATTTCAATTGCAACGCGCAACACCACATTCGCCAGACTTCCACATTCTAGACTTTACATTGCAAATCTGTTTCTTAATGCGTCTTCGATATATAATGACCCATTCAGGATCCTGGCTGATTTGAATTGCGTGTGCGTTACACGTTTCTTGAAAAAAAAAAAAAAAAAAACAATAAAAAGAAATAAAAAAGTACTAGTTCCACGGAAAACCTCGGCTTAAGACGAACTTACTGCCTCAATCACTTTTCCATACATTATCAAGCCGCGATTCACAGGTTATTTATTGGACAGAATTTCCTCTTGTTCTTCGTATTTTATCGACATTAGTCGTACGTGCAATGAAGTTAGTAATTATCGCGATATAGCGACTGCGATTGAAATCAAATATTTCTAATACCACTCGTATTTCATGCAATTAGCCGTAAAAAAAGTAACGAATTAGATTAACAAATTTGAAGAAAATACAACGGAATCATTGATAATAGATGTGAATTTTTGTTTCAAGTTTAATGCTAATGTTCTTGTTAAAATATTATAAGGTCTTTTGTTTATTGAAAGAAGAATGAGATTGGCATATAGAAGTTCAAGAACAACAGCAGGATCAGAAAAGTAAACAAATATAGTAATATAAGAGCAAGAAAAGACATTGATGAATAAGAAAGAACAGTAGGTAATTATAATCGTCCTTGAGCTTCTGTGGATATTTTTCTATGGGAAATTTGATCTTCCTCGTTAAACTTTGATCTCACTGGTGACACTTTACAGTCACTTTTACGATTTACTTCCTAATACCAGTCCACCTCGCAGTTATTAATAACTATTTGTACATATTGTAGTCATATACGCTACTTCTGATGTGCTAAGAAATTGTTTCGTCTTCAAAGAACACTGATGCATTGACTTGGCATTAATCGAAATGTCCAACATTCAGCAAACAATAATAAAAATATTTGCGTCGGCTCGTCTGCTTAGTATTTATTTTATGTAAATCTATGAAGTATTTTGCGCAACGTAGAAAATAGAAAAACGAATGCACTGCTTTCAACGCACTGCTTTTAACGCACCAAACCACGAAACTGTGCTACTGTCAAGTGCTACTATCAGCAATCGGAAATATTTTAATTCAATTGAACGTGATATCTCCATTTAATCGTAGAGATATTAAATCATCGATATATCTAGACATGGCCGAATAATATCAATTCCGAGCGAATAAACGTTCAGAGGGATGGGTTAGTGAAGAGCAGACAGAACGACAAGATTCAACGACTAGAATCGGACAATAGGTTGGAATATTTCCGTGGCGGAAATAGTAGAGTACTTGGATCGTGAGTGGGCGTTGCAGTGTTCGATGAGGTCACTTGTCTTTCTAAGACTACTCGAACGGCAGTGCAGATCGGATTGCGAAACCTACGCTAGGACAAGCGTGTCTTTCGTACCATTTTTCGACAGACAAACGTTCTTCGAGGAACCCGACTTGCTCGTAGTTTTCTAAATTTCGCAAGCCACTGCGTTGAAAGTCGGCCACGCGACTTTTCGTCGGTGTCGCGAATAATTCGCTAGAAAAGACGAATTAAAGAAAACAATTATGAGAATTGGTTCAAACAGCCGTTCGGAGGTTGAACCGGCCAAAAATAAGCTTTCACAATCGCTACTGGTTATCGCTAAGCTGCGGATGTTTATGTAAAATTTTCATTTTTCTAAATACATATAGCTAGAGAAATGAAACTTAAACAAAAATATGTTTCATCCACTAAATGCGATGATCGTTATACTTTGGTTACTTTAAGTAGTTTTCAACGTGATACGCGTTATGTGTACTTTTTCACCTTTCGATTCTCCATAAATGCATGAACATCTGCAGTCTAGGAATTGCAATTTAAATAGACGAAAAATTGTTTGATAAAGAGCTCTGCGACAATAATGAACTTTATACACGAATTTGAAAATATTTACTATATCGAATAATTTATTATATATATTTATTATATATATTATATTATTATATATATAATAATATATTATAAATATTTACTATATCGAATCACTGAACTGAAAATCTATCTTATCTTTTCTCATACCTGGCTTTGTTTCTCTGTGATAATTGCCATTTCGCTTTCGAACGAATCGATTTTAGCTCGTTGACGTCGACTGGGTAAAAGATTGTCCTTGTTTGGACTAGGCGTGACATAAAAGATCGAGATTCTTCGAAAGAAAACGAGTGTAAACAAGTGTAACCGCGGGCACGTGGAAGCCGTTTAGTGGTATTAGAGAAACTAATGACGCATGATTTTAAGGTAGAATAATGGAATTAAGAAGAAAGTTATTTTCGCTGACATAATATTACGAAAATGCAATCGAGATATTTTTACTATTGTTGTGATTATAAATATGATATAAGATACAAGATAAGATAAAAGATCGACAAACAATTATAGATTACAAGATATTACGAAGATAGGTCAGTCGTCCAAATTGATTCATTTAATTAAAAAAAAAAAAATCATAAAGAAAATACATTTATAGTCGCTACGTCAAAAAGTGGTATTCCCAATTGTATCTAAATCATCAGATGCGAACACCTTTTAGACCTAACATTCGTTAATTCTCAAAAATTCGCAAAATACGATAAATTTCTAATCAGCATTACCAGTTTAAAGTATACACGGAACTAGAGGCAATATTTATTTGTCAAGGACCAATTCGATTGAAAACAGGAACCCGGTACTCCAGTATAATTTATAGTATGGTTGGATGAATAGGCACGAGGATGTTAAGAATATTAAAATATTGAAATATTATTAAACACAAGGAAGAAGACACGATATTTAGAATCTAATCTGCTTAGATTCTTGTGAGACTTGTTTTAATTTCGACGCGTTTTAAAACTATAAAATAAAAAGGATTCGAGTTTGTTAGCATTCGTCTGAAGAAAGAAATTCAAACAACATACACAACTTCTTTCTTACATCGATAACATTACTCTATAAAATGTTTGGAATCGTTGGACGACAAACAGTAACCTGTTAACACGTGGTTTAACCTTATTAAGGAACGGATTTTTCACAATGAGCGCTATCACATGCGACGCATGACAAAATGTTTCACGCGTGCTTCGAGATAAACGTGCGTTGCGTTTGTCTTTCGCGTGACGAGATGTGATTTCGTTGATCGTGTTTTCAACAAAGAATTCCTGGCGCCGCGCCGTTCCAACATTGTTCGCGTTCCTGTTCTCGCGGATGTAGTACATTCGAGGAAATCTCACAACAGTGAAAGCACAAGTCGGCTCTAACTTTTAGTCACGCTGTCAACATCGATCCATAGATTCTCAAACCGCCGTCTGCGTTGGACGATCGTCGAATCGCAAATCGTGAACAGTTTGTTTGTTCGAAACGCAAGTCGATTTCGTCGAACGCACCATTCGATAGAAATTGTGTAGAAGTGATTCTAATCATATCTCTGATCGGTTTGTTGAACCATTGAGTTATGTTTTTCGTGATGAACAAAACCGTTTCGCATCACTGGTAATGAGCGCGATACACAAACAGTAAGAACATAAGTTTCTATTTATAATTTCTATTTATATTATATAAAAACGTGATTTTCAGATGGCACAACTTGTAAGAGCGATATACGATGGCTACCGAGACATAATGGATAACAAGAGCGACCCAAGGGTCAATAATTGGCCAATGATGAGCAGTCCATTCCCGACCATTTTCATCTGCCTATTTTACGCCTACTTTGTCAAGGTTCTAGGTCCTAAGCTCATGGAAAATCGCAAACCTTTCAATCTCAGGAAGGTCATGCTATTCTATAATTTCTTCCAAGTGATGTTATCCACGTGGTTGTTTTACGAGGTATGTGAATCGGTTAGGAAATATGTATAATTTATCTTTATAGCTAAATTATTTCAAAAATATCATGGAAAACAAACAAGTTTTTCGAAACTCGTTGTAATGCATCGTTTATTCGGTGCAGTCCTTAGTATCTGGATGGGGAGGTTACTATTCGTTCCGTTGTCAACCGGTAGACTATTCGGACGACCCGCTGGCAATACGAATGGCACATGGCTGCTGGTGGTACTACTTCTCAAAATTCACCGAATTCTTTGACACTATATTGTTTGTATTGAGAAAAAAGAACAATCATATTTCAATATTGCACGTGATCCATCATGGGTGCATGCCAATATCGGTTTGGTTTGGTGTCAAATTCACTCCTGGTAAGTATTCTCCTACTATGCACACATATACATAAATACATATAATCGAACGATCACCAATACCTCATAACAGATTTTGCACGGTAGTAGAGTCTCGTCGCGTCATGCCTGTTATAAACACTTATTCATTCACGGTAATTGATCGTGAAACATTCCGTCTAAGATAGTGATTTTCTTAGATATCAGCAAGTGGTAAATATGTAATCTGTGATTTTAAGCTGAACTTGGAACAAAGAAGCTTTAACGCCATAACGGTATGGTTTGGAAGAGATGTATTTTTTATAAAAGGTTGAAATTATGCTATATATATTGCTGTATCTGATACCAGAAAATCAGAAAATATCTTCGGTGTAATTACTTTTCTAAATTGTTCGTAGTGAATTCGTCGAGCCGGTTTATTACATTGTCAAAGGGTTAAAGTAAAATGCCTGTTAAATTTTAAAAGGTGGAAAACGGAAGACCTAAATTTAAAAAATTAATCGGGTTAAAATTTGACATAAGACTTGCCTTATGGATTTCTAAAGATCTTCTATATTTTTCATAATATTATTAACGAATAACACTGGATCGAAAAATAAAACTTTCACTATCTCCCATCGTTCATTCCCCGTAATACGTAACGTGCAACAGCTTTGATTCGATACCTGCCATACAAATATAAAAGCTGTATTAATAACCAGTTGGTTCTTAGCCCTGTGTAACTTGCAGGCCAAAGATAGACGTAATACCTATTAGTCTAACGGCTTAGAAGTTTTTCAACGTCGTTAAAATTCGAAACTTCATTAGGAGATAATCGTAACACGATCCACTTTCATTTACAGGCGGTCATGGCTCGTTCTTTGGCATGCTAAACACATTTGTGCATATTGTGATGTACTCATACTACTTTTTGGCTGCTCTCGGACCGAAGATACAGCCGTATCTCTGGTGGAAGAAGTACCTGACTGCGCTACAGATGGTCCAATTCATCCTGGTGGTACTCCACGCTTTCCAACTTCTCTTTATCGACTGCAACTACCCGAAGGTGTTTGTCTGGTGGATCGGGCTGCATGGCGTCATGTTTTACTTCCTGTTCCGCAACTTCTACAATCAGTCATACGGGAAGAAAAGATCTCCCAACGCGTTAACAAAGAAGGAAACTGAGAGCCAGAACGAGAAGAAACAGCAGAACGATGTAAACGAGAACGGTAAAATATACGCGAACGAATACAAAATGGCAACCGGTTACATCTCGGACAGTGGCCTCAGAAACCGCGTGTTTATCGACAACCGCGGTTTCCAAAAATAAAATGCTAGCCATCAGTCTGAATCGCATTATGTGAACATGAATTTGTATTCAACGAATCCATCGATATAACATAAACGGGCAGATTTTATCGTCGTACAATATCGAGAATATCTCGCCAAAGAATATAGAAAGATGATTGAAAACGATCGATTTTCGATATCTAATTTTTCGGATTCACCAAGTAACTCACTTGTTACCTTCTGCGCGGATAAGGATGCGTTTGAATATATTACGAACACTAGCTCGCCTCCTGTGTGTATTCTGTGTCGCGTGTGTAGATTGTGTGATTCTACGATTTGTGTGATTCTATGTGAACGTACATATGCATGATACGTATCGAAGAATGTATGAGACAGAATGACGGCGATACTCCGCTACACCTAACTGTCAACAAGCTAGGGTTACGAGAAATTGCCAAATTTTTCTTTCTAAGCTCTTATCGTCTGTCGTGAAACTTTGTAAATTCGGAACAGAGATTACTTTGTATCTGGAGCGTCAACAACATGGCAGAGAAATTAAGACCGGTTTCACACGGCGATGAGACTATTTTAGTATGAGACATACTACATATACCATGTATACCAATGGAAGCGTTAACACAATGGATTATGAAGAGATGCAATATCGCGATACTGATTTCGTGTATTCCGAGAACATCGGCTGCTGACGATACTTTTCGTACAAAATTAGCAGATCAAAGAAGGATCGACGCAGATGATACATAAGCACAAACGAGACTGTATATTTTATTCTCAGGAGTGTATCTCATACGCGTATCACGTATGTAGCTCATGATGTGAAACCGGCAGCGCCGATCTAGTCGTAACGAACGTTACGGACTTCGTTGCGATTTAGCAACGTTCTTTTTGCTCAATTCATCTATCTAATTAACTTCTACGTTCTATTTTCTCCGTGATTCGTTGTAGATCTTAGTCACTCGGCGGCATACGAGTGACACGAGCGACATTTTACCGCGTAAACTCGCCGTGATCAAATGTCTTTCCTTGTTTTGCTATAAAGAACAACAGAAGCAGACATATGACTGCAGCGTTAGCGGACGGTAAAATATCGTTCATGGAGTTCCCGTGTCATTAGAACTATGCATTCTATCGCGAATGCAAATTAGTCTCAGAACTAAGTATTGCTCGCAAGCAATCGACAAATCGGATCGGATCGTTTGTTGTTGTTGTTGTTGTTGTTGTTTTCAAATGTATTCAACGAATGTTGTTTTGACTAAATTTTGTAGATCTTTCGAGAAAAATGTATCTTGGAAAAGAAGCGCTATTTTGGCATTAGAAACTTTGTGATCAACAGTCGAACGAGCAGTTGAAATTGCATGATATCGTATCTCGCTTTTTATTATCTGCTTTTTCAAATATTGTTAGCTTGTTTTAGTTATTAAGTATTCTATGCCATCGGCTTCTACAACAAGCGCGAGTTATAGATCGAGAACATTAGAATGTGAGTGTTGGCACACATTGCTAATTTCTTTATAATTTGATATCTTTTCCCTTAAGAGTTTACTGTGATAGTTACCGGCCGACACGTATATCCGTTTACAACCAATTTCTAATAAGAATCTATACACAAGCGTTCTTCATTATCCGTTTATAAAATAAAAAAAGCGATTCAAGAGACGTCGATTGAATAATACGAAGTGGATACATATTCAATGCATAGAATAAGTAAATTTGTACAACACAGACTAATAGTAACAAATAAGAGATGTATTTATTTTATGATTAAATTGTGTGATTTTTAATGAACAAATTTATTTCTTTGTTCGTGCCCTTATCGTTACTTCAAATAAAATCTAGAATTAATTATTTAAAAAGTGACCTGCGGGTTGATGCAATTTACATCGAACTTCATAAAGACTCCGACACTGTCGATCATCCTACTCTTCTTGCCAAACTCTTCGCCTTTACTTTAGTTAGCGGGGCATTTCTACAGCGGGAATGCTATTGCAAATAAAACCAGTAGTTTCAATGAAAATGACTTCTGTCTTGGTTTTGTCCGTTTTAAATATTTATAAAGGAACTATACATGGTGAATAATATATTTGTATCCTATACCTCTTTGACTAAGACATATTATGCTTAAAAATTTGGAAAAGTATTATCATTTTTCTTTTCATTACAGATAACCTATTTATATGATTTAAAGTGTGTTCGGATACAGCTGTAAAAATATTTAAGGGGTGATCCATGAAGCTAAAAGAAGAATGGACAACAGCTTACTTCGTACAAGTCAGAGAAAAGAAGATTAGAAACATTAGAAAACGTAAACGATTCTGCGCGACGTTTTGTTCTTATTATTTTTTGCTATTATTTATTAATTTATTTATTAATGTTCTTTTCCACGACTTGTATGAGGTAAGCTACTGTCCATATATCGTTCGATTTAAGGATCCCTGTACATTCCGCTGCTTAGGCTCATCTACTTTCGTTCATGTAAGGTTTGTTCGCACACAGGGACATTTCGGGTAATATTTAATTGTCAATAACCAAAGAACAAAACCGAAAACGCAATCTTTTTATTGTTTATTTTCACCTTCTTGTAGCTTCAAAAGTCAACCCTTAAATTTTTTTACACATGTAGTATATTGAATTTTTATGGGTTTCATTTAGAATTTATTATCGCATGGTAATCGCTTGACATAGAAGACTAAAACAATCGTGATGCTGCGATCGATTATGTGTATCATTCGTAGAGTTTATTAAAAGATTGCGAAACAGATTATCATATAACATAAGATTTAATACATTGGTATATAGTTGATTCTAATATTAAGTTTCATGTAAATTATGCGCGAAAACTTGATAAATCATAAAATTAATTTCAAACAATAAAATATTCCTTTTAATTTTCAAAAATGTTTTCGTTAGAAAATAGGATATAATATAAAAGTTAAGTAGTAATATTCGTATAATAGAAATCAAATTTTGCATTTAAAAAATTATTGTCTAAGAAGCTTAAACTTTCGTAAATATGAGTGGAAGAAAATCGTATTATCAAATTAATAATTGCAAAAATCTCCGAAAATTTCACTAATTGGATCGCATTAAAATTGAAAAACATTAAGAATATAACAATACAAAAGGTTTTGCACGGAATCACCATTTCAATCTGTTATATCATATATAATACGATTGAAGGAGTACAATTGAGCAAATAAATATTGCAGAGGTGTAGAGTTCTATGCTTCGTATGCAAAATGTTGTTTTATACCTTACTTGTAATTTCATAGGAAAATTTAGTTTCAACTTAGACCACTACTATACTGAATCGATAACTTTGCATGCGATACGAAAATGGTATGGGAGGTCAAGTGACTTCCGAAATACAAAAAAGCATTGAATGTCACGTCTATTCCGTACATCATCGGTAATCAATGATCCAGATACAGACAAGTATCCATTCTTAGTCAATGGTACAAGATGTGACCATCGACGAGATTGCACTTTTTCATCACTGACTAGTCAATGTCTGTATCTTGTCTGTGTCCTAATATAAAATTCCTACTTTAACGACACGCGATTTCTACTTTAACCACCCCAGTGTATAATTTCGATCTTTTACTTATCAACTTGACATAAGATAGTATCAAAGAACTTAAGAGCATAAAGAATTCACAAGATAGAATCAAATTTTCAAATATCATTTCCTACACTTTTCTGAAAGCTGAAATTCAAATTCTAATTTTGTTCTGGCAATGACTATTAGTACTAGTGTATTAAAAATACTATTCAAATTATATAAATAATAACTACGTGTGCATGCGCGTGTGCTTGCTAATACTAGTCTTCAAGAACAAAACTAAGTTCTTGATTATATATACACGCTAAATTCAAAGAGGAAGTGTTTCACGCGATGCCTATCATCCACAGTAAAGACGATCTAGTTGCTAGTTTCGAGAGCGAATAAACCAAGTAGTACTAATTTTCATCAGTGAAAGTGACGACGGGTGAAAGTCGTGAGCCACATCTCATAAAGGAGACACCGTATAAACTGCATATACATCACAAATGCATGTGCTATACATGCTAATATATTACGACAGATATATCATACTTTTACCGGCGATTACGATAGGTTGCGTCCGACTAGCGCGAAACAAGAATTTATAATTTATAATCGAAGGTCCCAAGGAATTAATCATCATCGATGGATCGACAAATGTTATATCAAAGATATGCTAGATACATCAAGCAACGCAAAAATACCTTTATAATATTCAAATTATTCGAGCAGGAAGTACGACCTACGTTTACAAGTAATTCATATACATTATTTTATCTTCAAATTCGATTAATATGAATTGATTCGAAGGTTTGAAGAGAAAAATTATCATATCGTTTGATACGAAATTTTAAGCAATTAGTAACTGAAAAACAATAATACCGATTAATATGGTATCAAAGGTACGTCAAATAAATCAAGCAATGCAGTCTTTTTTTTTTTTATAGTATTCAAATTATTGGACCAAAGATCACGACGCGCTTTTATAACTAATTCGCATACGGTTAGGGTTAGGTCTAGCGTTAGGGTTAGGATTAGGTAACTTGCAAAAGTATTTGATTATTTTTAACATCCACAATTTCGACTATTATAATTATATAGTCGTTCAACACAACTCATCATAATTATAATAATAAAATTTAAGATCGATCTGAAAATGTAATATAAAGCACACATTTATTGCGAACATATACATTTGATAAAACGTTGATAGATATACATAGTAAGAATGATTGTATTAAACATAAAATTATTAGAGTCTAAAGATTGACTTATTAAATATGGAAATTTATTAATATAGCGGATAATATCACTTAAACAGTTTTATAGTCATTATGAAGATTATATTATAATACCATATAATAAAATATACAATAAATATCTCGTAACTTTTACATACGTATTTGTTTCAGACTTTATATTTTTAGAAATATATTCAAATACTTTCATGAATTGCTGTATATTATTCTGCTTTCAAATTTGATTGATATTTGTTTCGAAAAGAAAAATGATCTTGTGTTCCAATTGAAAACGTCAAGCAATTAACAAGCAAAAATTGTTATACTTAATAATAATAGCACAACGATTGTGAAGATCATGAATAACATTACGAAAGTAAACGAATGGTCGAACGCGTTTTCTCAATCTGCATGACTATGTATAAATTTGAACCTGTGATATATAACACCACACAGTGGACACTTAAAAGCGTGTGCATGGCGACGGAAGCAAAACTAAAACGCATATATTATGTATATATCCATTTACTGGTGAAGTTCCATTAAAAATAAACGACGAAGCGAATAAATTGTCGCGTCTGTTCGATCAAATCAAAGAGCAGTCAACTTAATTAACGAATCGAACAACGCAATTATGATTTACGTCACTTCCCCGATTTCAAGTTTCGTAATACAACTCATTACCTTTTATTCAAATTTTTCCGCATACACAATACGATACAACACAAAACCAATTATATGTATACAAACGCCGCTGATAAAGATGTTGCAATAATTCTTTTACGCGTTTCCAATGCTTTCACGAAAAAATTTACATGTGCTACGATTTTAATATGTTAACATACTTGCTAACAACAGATAATATCTTATCAACTTAATAATTATGTACTTCGTAATTATCCTTTAACATCGTTTTTATAATATGCATCTTTGAAGCCCAATCGATCCATAATTGAAATATCGACATAAGATGCCGCCAATATATTTCTACAATTAATATATTATTGCAATCCTATGACTAACCCGAAAGCGATTAATCGAAAGGTAAACTTTAAAACAATTCGTAATAACGAAAGAAAATGCATGACATTATTTTAAAGTAGTACACATTAAAATGATAGTGTGTAAGAGAAGCAGAAGAAACAGAAGTCAGCTACGAAAGTTACAAAGTAAGAACATTGATATATCCAAATATGTGTGTTTTAATAAATGTATCATAGAAGACGAGGTAGGAAATTCTATATTGGTATACAATGAACAGTGAACAGTTAATGCGTCAATAGATAATTAGTGCTGGAAATTTTAATAAATTTTACAGTTCAATGAGATTCAGTTGAGCGTTCAATTAATTTATGCGTCTGTAATGTATTATCGTTTAATATGAGTTCAGAAAAAGCGCAGATAATGTTATTTCCTCGTGCACAATTTCATTCGTTCGATTTTCTACGTTATAAATTCATTGTTTGTGCAAATATTATAGTAGAATAATATTTATTTGCTATTAAGCGTTATTCTACGATGTGTCATCGTACTAGGAAAAAGACTATCATCATAATTAGTCGTTTGTAGATCACACGTACACCACGAGCGAGGTAGGACAGCTGAGACAGAAAAGTCGTCGAGAGGAAATTCAGAAAATCGACTCGAAAGTACAATACACACTGGTGCACTATCAGTACGAGACCCTGATGAAATTATTTTTTAGAATTCTTTACCATCTAAACGCGTTTCTTTCCCGTATGTCTCAAACACTCACGGCTGTGAGGTCAGAGTTGGAGTCTAATCACTAAAGTTGGAGCCGAAGTTGAAAAATATGCTCGAAATAATTGAAAGTTGTAATAAAATTATTTATATATTATAAATACTGCATTTGTATCAAGGTAAAAAAGTACAAAATATAGGAAATCTTCGTATAAAATTGTAGTTACCTTGAAATCTTTGTATTCTACGAAACAGTATTATAAATATTAAACTTCATCGTTTCTTTATTAGGGAGGGAAAACCGTGATTTCTGGAGCGTGTTAGAGCAAAATTTGAGTTGTAATTTATTTTGTAGGAGTAGAAATATGTATTGCAATTGTAGCGATATTCACATCCTTAATAAAGAAATCGAATATATCAATTTCAAGAAATAGCCTCTACTTTCTTTGCATGTAACCATCACAATATAAATTTTGTCTTTTATAGTGCGTAAATTAGTATCACTGTTCGTAAAATCTATTGCTCTGCCGCTTTGCCTTGATAGTGGCACAACTCAACAAATTTCAAATTTGCTCTTATTGCATACAAAGTTTACAATATATTTCTACTTTTATCGTGTAAAATGTTATATCTATAATTCAATTTGCTTTGCGTCAAAGGACAAAATTATTATATTATTAACTAAGCCGCTAGCAACCTGACCTTAGTTTCAATGCAATATTGGGGTTAGTTAAATCTTCAATTGTTTTGTAACACTACAAATGGCAGATTGTACTGCTTTCACAAATAGTAGCACATCTTGCGTTAAGTTAGGCTTATAATGTCGTTGAAACGGCACACGAAGATTTCTTCCTAAATTTTAAAGCGTCTCCCTTCTAAAGTTTAAATTTTTTTAGTTGTTCCATTATCAGAGCAAAACAGTGGTATGTACGTATTACATACATATAATTAGTATGTTAATAACGTATCATAAATGGAGTCGAGGTCGGTGTCAGAATCAAAGTCGAAGTCGGAGATAAAAAAAGAAGAGGAAACTTTGGTTGAGGAACTTTGAATATCAACTCCGCAGCCGTGTAAACAATATTAGACGAAGTAGTGATAATTATATAAGCGCTATCAATAAATGTAACACTGTGAATAGTGACAATCGAAGCTGTGAAAGTCTCAAGACTCTGAATAAGTTTAGTTAATGACCGTTACATATGAAATGCGTGGTTTTATAACGCCAATTTTCTAAAGCGTTTCTAAATATTTTTACGTATTTACAGATGTATTATATGTCATTCTAAAGCCCTGAACTTGCTTCTATCAGATGGAATTATTATTTTTTATTTACGTTCTTAACCTTGCTTTCGTATAGTTTACTTATCAGAATGAATCATAGTAATTTAGTTTTTTACAGTTACTAGAGGAGTTACTAGAGTATCTACTCAAAGTATCAGGGCTGCAACAATATTGCCAAACAGTGTGAAAATCGAAGCTTATTTCAATTCTCTTCTGTTCCAATAAGGTTTTGTTAGAAAAAAATTACAACCATTTGATGTTACCATTAAAAATTAGGCATTTCATGTATAATATTTTCATCTAAAATCATTTTGCCGTGAAACTTTAACAATATGTAATGATATATTTCGAGTTTCGCATAATCGATATTGTTTTAACATATGCATGTGTTTCTCAGACAACGTACACATATTTTGTCCAAAATATTCACTCTTTCACAAATGAAAGATAACTATTATAACTACTGAATTTCATTCATCGTTAAACGATGTGAAAACGTATTAATGCGTAGTTCCTTGGTTTACCTTTTTCAGCAAACAAAAAGATTTTATTTTACGAACTAGCGTCATTGTATGTCTTTGCAAATGCATGTTTATCAAAGATCCGTTAAACAGCTTCCTGGAAAATCAACCAGGAATGTTTGCTGTTCTTCGAAGCACAGATTTTAAGAACTAAAAAAGAATCGATAAATTATTGAACGGTTGTTGTAAAATTATCGTTATTGCTGTATCATATTAACTGCTCCTTCGTATAATTTCGAGATGGTTATGTTTTATTTCTATTACGCTATCGCCTAATACTGTTCGAATTAAAAAGAACACCTTTAGCTTTATACAAATTTATAATGAACGACTTTTACACTTTTCTTACGCACAGAATAACCTCTTTTTACGCACTATGAGCAAATAAATTATTTATGCAAAGTAAAGTCGATAAACAATTATATAAAAAGTAACCAGTTATAATATGCGAAATATCACCTGATGATAATTTAATTAGTGTTAGCAATTACATTTTCTACATTATTCATCATCAGAAACAGTGATCAATGTATCTTCTACTGCCAGAGAAAAGACCTAATTTGAACCAGCTGATTAGAAGGAACAGAATCTTGTTCTTTCTGCGCTTGATCCTATTCTCTTTCTAGATGTATCAAATTTTCTATTTTAAAAAATGAGAATTTGAATTGAGAAAAATGAGAATTTTACTTCAATTTAGAGAATTAATAATTTGCGGATTGTAATCCAATGTAAGAGATATTAAAATATAAGAAGCACCTAGATAAATAGCAGAATATGTAAAAAAAAATATGTTTCTCTTGAATCCTTCAAAATAATAAGAAAAAGTCAAAATGCGAATATCATATAACCGTCTGAACCGGAGAAGTACCGTCTTTTGAGAGGTATTTGCAAGCATCTTGTGACTGTGCAAGCCAGGTAAGAATCACTTTCCCCGATCGTCAAGACTGGGATAACCGTTACATAACATCCCGCAAGGCATTACACAGCATTATACTTTCTGTTCTTTTTTCTGTTAGTCAGTTACTCATATCCTGGTCCACTTGCTTATTCTTTTCTGCCTTGATCGGCTAACAAACAAACGTCGCACAATTTTGTCTTGCTTGCATCTAGAAGGTTTAATGCTGTGCATCTTCATTGAGCGATACATAGAGATTTTTTAGGCCTTCCATGCACAAATTATTTCAAAAATATATAAATAGTATATTTAACAGAGGTGAATCTAACAACAAAACAGAAATTTTCTTCCTCTTCTTCTTATTTGTTTATCTATAGTCACATCAATTACAATGTCGCTTTGTTGACTATACAATCATTAAACTGTGAATTGCTATGTATTTATGAATAATTTGTAGATGCAAAAATACCAAGGTATAGTATTCGTTATAATATTTTATAGGTAAAATATATCTCTACTAAGGTTCCATTTTTTAATTATGTTTGTAAAGATATGAATCTAAATAAATATCTATAATCTACTGATCATGCTTAACACTCTTATTTGTCATTGTACTTAAATTATAGTTGTCAACTTACACAATATGCTGTAGATATCTATGTATAATTATCCCAAATGCATGCTCGAAAACGTGAATTATATTTAGATATTTGCTTTAACATTATATTTGACTATTTCATTGGAAATTGTTACTGAAAGAAATTGGTTCTCGGATTTCATAGTAATTTTCGCCGTGAATTTCGAGCGGCGGGGATAACAATTTTGACCTACATCTACCGAAAGGATCTAAAATGGTTTGAAATATTCTGCGCCGATATTTTCATCGCCAGGATTGTTACATTATTTCATCTCCATTACTTGTTCGTTGACATTATCGTTAGTAAAAACTTCTACAATACTTCATTAGCGTGATGAATATTAATTTTTAACGAGCACACGAGTAATCCGAGCCCATAGAACTTTGAAACCACGGCTGAAGTCTTAAATTCTGCAATAACAACGAAAGACAAAAATGTATAAACCATGATGATGCCAATATGATAATTTATGCTGATTGATAATAATGCATATGTATATGTATATCGCATTTATTCATTTAATTTAATGAAGATAGTACGAATTATTTCGACATTATTATTAAATCAAATATTATTGATTTAAATTATATACAACTCGTTAATGCTTATAATAATATGCTTATAGTAATAATATTATAATAATATAAATATTTAATATTGTTGCACGTTATTGCACCAATATTGACAATATCTATTTAATTCCTCCGAAGAGAATAAAATGAAAACACGTATGATTAATTTGAAATTTCAATTCACTATTATCTACACTTAAAATACAATGGTGTGAATGAAACGAATCTAAAATATTAATGAGGGCAAACCAGAGACATATAAATAATTTACAAATATGATCACTTAATTATAAAGATCAAAAAGCACTTGGATAAGGTTAGGTAACCTCATACATTTTCCAATTTCATTAATCATAGCTTTTTTAATTGTACTTCTGCACATAGCAATTATTCTAAATTATATAAGGATATAAGTTTCACACCGCCTTCTTGTAAAAACTTCTAACTTTTTATCAGAATGACAAAATGACTGATATAATACAACTTGTTAGTACATGAAAAATATATGTAAATAAATTCATAACAGATGTCTGTTTAAAGATTTAACTTTTTTTTCTGAAATTTCCAAGAAAATAAAGCTACACAGACGCACACAGATTTTCGATGCGAGCAATGTTTATTAATCACTAAAAATAATATTTTAAATCAATTAACACAGATTAATATTTCGCAGCATTGTACGTGCATTATAGAATTGTGTAATATATTTTTATTTGTAGTTTTTAAATTTGTCAAAATTTTAAATAATTACATAATAAAACAAAGATAAAACCATAATAATGAATAAGAGGATACTAGAATTTTTCACACATTAAATTTCAAATACATATTTTATAAATACCTGAATGTAGTCATTAAAATTGATTTGAAATAACGTATACACACAATATATAACAATAATTCACAGTCATACAAATTAATAAACGAGAGCGAAACTTTAACAAGCAGCTGACCAAACTTTAACGTTGTTTCCCGCGTAAAAAAGTCATCCTGATTCGTTACACATCTTCACTGGTGCTTCGATCAAGTTTCGTATTTGATTTCCTATCAATTATCTCTAAACGATTATATTAATATATAAATTATTTCCAAATAATTTTCACTCTCTAATATCTTCAACGACACAAACAATACTTTAACCATTCTAATTTGAAGAATTTAAAATTTTATATTCCATAAAGAATTAATAATTGTAACAAATAATCATCTAATCGTTATATCTCAATCATTCTTATATTAAAATTAAATTTATTAAACGAATTAATTTTTTGAAATATTGAAGTTTATTGAATAAAGTCACAATAGATATGACAAATAACAACAGAAAGCTTTTGAAAAACTATGTCTTATAGAAAAATATCTGAGTAAAAATAACGTAAGAGATCCGCGGTTTGAGAACCATTCACGAACGTTTACAGTAATATCCGCAAGATGGCAAGTTGGCGGCAGTGGTTTTCGTCGTCGGCCCGGCGGCCCTCGTTTCTATCGTTTTCGTCGCGTCGTCTTCGTTGTCGTTCCCGTTGTCATCCTCATCTTTGTCGCGATCGGTTTTTCCTTTAATCATTTTTAAAGAGACTCGGTTTATTTTGTTCGATTTGGACGGTCGGTGTGCTACGTCGAGTACGAGTCATAAAGATATCTGGCAAGGGGCGAGGTAGGAGATCCGTATGCGAGCACGCAGAAGAGTGACAGGTTACGAAGAGTCGGTCAAGAGTCGTAGAGAAAGACAGAAGGAAGAAAAAAGAAAGGGCGGAAAGAAAGAAAGGAAAAAAGGGGGGGTGGAAGACTGGTAAAATGAAGCATCGTGGACGAGGGTAGGGCGACGGTGACCAACAGCGAGGTGGATAGGTGGCAGGTAGCATAAACGGAAAACGGCCGGCAGTTAGAGTGTACAAAAAGAAACGAGGTACCGTCAGTCAAGTGCGACCGCGTGCACAGGAAACTCTTGTCGAGATATAATTCTGTTATCCCTCCTCTTTTTCCCTCGCTCTTTATTTCTTTATCTTCCTCCTTCTGCATCTATTTCCCTCTCTATCTCTCTCACTCTTTGTCTGTCTGTCTCGCTCTCTCTCGTGCGCTCTCTCTCTCTCTCTCTCTCTGTTCTTCTCTTCCTCTTCACCTTTTTCCTTCCGTAATACGCGCTCGCGACGGAGAGGAGGATAAAAATCACGTCGATGAAGGAATCTGATGACAAGCAGTCATCATCTTTATTCGTGTTTGCTTGCTTCTAACAGCGAGAAGCGAGTCGAGCTTTCATTCCATTTTGCAATACGATTCGCGAAACTGACATAAAGACGGAAGGAGTACCACCAATCGACTTACACATTCCACGAGGATATAAGGACGAGTTCCGCATTTTTTCTCTGCGACTACAAACCACCAACGTGCTTATTTTATGTACCATCGGCTAGGTGAGAAGAAGAAAACCGGATAGTGTAAGAACTTGGAGAAACAGCAAAGCCGGTAATCACGGTACTACGAGACGTTAGTAACAAGGAGAGAAAGATAACCGAAGAAGAAACAGACGGAAAGCAACGACAAAAAACAGGTGGGTGTAATCTTTTGACATACACGATTCGATTCTAAATAAATTTAGGTTTTGTACGTTTGAGGCGTGCCGACGCGGCTTTTAAGGTTAGGACAGCCCGTGATCGATTTCGAGCTTCGCACAAAACGAAACGAGACACGTCGACCCATGTATATGTTCCACATGATAACCATCGTTTTTTTCGACGGGTACAATGATTATTGATCGACGAGAAAACCATCGTGTATCCCTTTAATCGTCCCGATAATCTACGTACTGTGATCTTGATACATTTCCCGGTAAAACATTCCAAATGAAATCACCCATTTTGAACTTCTCGGTGGTTTCGATGGTTTAACCTAACCTCCAATCCCTACCTCATATAACACAAATGACATTCATCGTTCTTTGCGGAACGACAATTTTTCTCGATGATTAATGATATCACCGATATCAAACGTAATCTTTGTGTTGAAAAATGTAATCTCTGTTATCTAAATATCGAATGTGCAATGTAAATCTGGCATTCTACTCTGCAGATAGAAGTGACGAAGATAAATAAAAAAGACGTGTTATATTCATGATTTACAAATTGTGTTTACGTACGGTGGAATATCTTGGTCGATAGCGCGCGAGATTTCAGTATTAGCATTGACATTCGCTCTTTCGATTTCGATCAAATTTATCAATTCAGCGGTTCGAAATAATCAGCGTTATAAAATTCTTTGTCGATTCCTCGACGAGAATCGTATTTTTCTCTATAGCTGAAATAGTATTCCGGATGATTTGACAGGCGACTCGAGTCGGTTAGGCTCGGTTTGCCTCGAATTCCGTTATATCCGGTCCGCTCTATGCCTACGAGAAATTAATAATTCTTTCGCATACGACCGACAAACGTGTTAGGTTTGAAAATGATAATACCACAGACATTACATTCATTTCCGGTATAATTGGCTCTCATTGCTCGCAAACAGACCAAACGTTCCGTCAAACGCTTTCTCTTTCGTCTTAAAAATTTACGCAATGTGTTTAATTCCGTTGCTTAATAGCAAAACCATATAAAAACACGGAGATCGAAAGTTACTTAGTAAGAGACGTTATCGGTAGTGTCCGGTTACAACTGCGTTCGTCGTTCCCTGGCCGGAAGCCCGACAAAACTGCATTCTCGTTCTTCCTAATTCGTTCCTCTTATGACGTCTGTCAATCGCGTTATTTACGAATGCAAAACTCGACCAGCGAATGTTTCGACATCTTTTCAACCTTGATTGAACTATGATTCAAACACGAAATATTATGGTGAACGAAGAGAATATTTTGTTTAAAACGAACATCTATCTCCAAATATGTACGGTGGCGGAGGATCGAATCGTGTCAACAGCCTATAAGACCACTCAATCCAAATAACAGCCTGACTCGGTAAATAATAGTTCCGACTTCTCCTCCGATTCTTTTCGCCTTTCTTTCCATTGTCGGAGTTGTTCACCTTTAAACGGAATATTCAGTTAATCTTCTACGATGCATCGTCGAACCAGATTCTCCCTCAAACTAGAAATCGTATCGACGAAACGCTTGAGAGACCATCTTAAAACGTATTCGGAAGGCGGAGTACGGTCGAAATGTTGCGATAATTAACTCTTCTGTTACTCGGTTCCTATCGACTTTCGTCGCGAAGAAGAAAAATCAGAATATTATCGGGCCAGTCAATGGCGAAAGCAATTCTGTCTTCTATGTCGGACGATTACGACGGATTTGCAAGAATTAGTAGAGACGCTTCAAGTGCCATTTGGCATTCGGCTTATACGAGTACGTAGCAGTACTATCGTTGCTTTAACTAACGTACTTACCCTCATCCAAAAGTCACTGGACACTTGTCTACTTTGGAGAAAACGATTGTTAGGATATACGTACTTTTTACATTAGACAATTTCAACATTTTATATTAATTCATAGTACGAAATCGCACCATATTCTAATTCGTTTGAGTAACTTATCGATAAAGGATAAAATCAATGCACGAAGTTCTATTCACATTTTAACAATCATTTTGCCCAAAATAAGTAAGTTTACGGTAACGGGGAGTATACATACTCGCTGTTCGGCCAGCAATCGCTATTTTAATCGTCTGATCAATCAAAACAAAAAATTGTTTCCATATTATCGTTTTAAAACACAAAGGCATCTGATGGTGCGAGACGAAGCGAGGCAACTCAGAACAACAATCCGCTAAAAATCCGCAGGGAAGGCTCGGCCGAAAGTAAACACTATTTAAGCAACTCCATCGGACAGCATTACTTTCTCTGTCCTCGACAGATGCTACGTAACGACTGCGCGTCATCGTCAAATTGGATAATTCCGTACGATCAGCTTTATTCTTTTGCGTCACCGTAAAACTTGCTCAGCCTCGCCTCTGCCACGGTAATTAAATTTTTAGCGGTATCCTCTTATTCCGAACGAAATTACATCTTCGCCGACACGACCGACCTACTTTATGTCTGAAGGAGACAACGAAGACAGAGTCGCGCATCGGGGTGGGAGAAGCATCTTAGAAGCGAAAAACCGACGGTTGAGAAGATTGTCCGATGTCTCCGTGTTCAACGAGAAATCGATAGATCTTACGTGGCAGCTTAATACCGATGCTCTTATTTTCCTCGAGTAACCTATCTTAACCTCTATGTTCAGTTTTCGCGTATACTGCCCCGACAAAGGTCGTGTATCGTATCTCTGTCTTTCTTTTTTCATTTTCTCATCGAATATGATTGGCGGAAAAATCTACAGGTCCGATAAAACTTTCTACGTAACCAAGTAGCCACATTATGATTCACGCAATACCGGTGTTATCTCGATTATCTTTCGGCTTTTATGTATTTGCATCCGTGACACATCGTGGCGATGCGATGACAATCCTGAAAAAGACATACGCAAGTGGAACTCGCATGACTACGTAACATACACCCTGAATTACGAGGAAGCGTTTCACTCTCGTACAAGGGTCGTCGGTCGAACGGAAAGAAAAGAAAAATCAATATCAGAATGACCGAGCTTGGTCACGATATGTACGATTGTATAAATTATACACGCGATGTGAAAAAGTGTGGCTGCTTCACACGTTCCTCGCTGAGAGAGTACTTGTTATTTTGCTCCTAAAAGTCGTATAAAAACCGTCATCGTGCATTCCGAGTTCGAAGACAAACGCGTATATCGCGAAGATTGTATTGGTTCAATGATAATTTTGGTTTTGTTTAACTCCTCCGTGATCTCATGCCAATTGTCTTTTAGATTTAGACACTTATAGGGAAAATGAATAATATCAATCGGGATATTATGTTTACTATCAAATTCCATTGTAATCGCCATCTATAAAGATTGAAGTTTGTAATGTTAATCGAACGATTTTGAATCAAGTTCATGATTTAATCTTGCATTCTTTTGATCGTCTGCAACCGCGTCTTACTTTTCTAACGTTAAAAAGTATATCTCGAGTTTGAGCAAAATATGGAAGAATTGTTATTAGTACGTATATCATTTTAGTCTTCTTGGAACATTAAAAGTGTCTCGTCTGCTAAAATGGAAGTAAGATCGTCATATAAAAATTCGAGGATTACGGCAGAGTTAATTTAGAGAAATATAATATGTATATACGAATGTTTTGTTCGTTTCTATTTGCGATTTGTTATTCAGAAATGAATCATCCATCTGTTATATGCAAAGTTGCGCGCTCAAAATAATTAGATCATTTGCCTGGATGACTTTGTTGTTTAGTAAGGTATTTGATAATACTTTAATAACTTCAAATATTATATATGATAGATAAATATCGACGTAACCTAAATTGAATTGCACTATGTGTACTACAAATTTTGTCCTATCTCAAATGTTAACGAATTCGTTAGATGAACAAAAAAGAAAGTGTTCCAAAAAGACTTGATCATAACAAACAGTCATCGTATTTCAAGTGTCTTTTTTTTAGTATTTATATATTGTTTTCATAATTACATCAATGATCGACCGATAAAAAACGGATTTTTTATGCACCGTGATTTACATATTTCGTTTGACATGTGCGAGATACATGAAAAACGATATAAAATTCAAATATCGCTGTTAGACATTTTAGTCTACTCAGCTAAATAGCGATAAAATAATAATAACGTATAAAAAAATTATACGATGGCGTAAAGAGCGACAGTCGTTTAACAGAACGAACAGTTAACAGCGTTTCTCTTCGTAGAGTCGCTCGTTCGAGGAGAAAATTTCATGATCAAGTCGAAGGAGGTCTATTTTCATCGACACCGGTCTTTTCTTTCGGGGAACAGTCATCGATAAATTCTTCACCGATTGAGTGATTTTGCTAGTGATCAATTTTGAACAACCAATCGGTAGTAATTTTATTATGCGATCCTGTCCAGAGTAGAACATTATTCAAATTGTTTCGAATTTCTAATAAATATCTATCTAAGATAATTATCTACATAAATTCGTATTAGATAAATATCTTATTTGTGGAATAATTATCTGTTATCCGTAACAAATTATTCGGATAATAATACTAATAATTGCTTGTTTTCACCTAATTTTGTACAAATATACAGGTACAATTCTTACTATTAATTTACCAAGAAACAACAAACTTCCTAACGTGGCACCTAAAAAAAAAAATCGGTTACAAAAGTCAATATTACAATAACTGAACAATGAAACTTGAAAATGTACCACACGTTCAGTACCATGTGCATCTTCGATGTAGCTCATACATATTTATATACAATCAGTGTAAAAAGTATTCGTACAATACTCAACTTCAACAAAAATATTATATAACATCATATACTAACAAAATTTTATTAGATAAAAAATATATACATATTCTTACAAATCCCCAGAATAATCAAGGAAAAAGAATGCGATATCTATTCCTGTTGTGAAAATATTAATAAATATTTGCGTACTATGTATTCGTACAGTTGCTGCTTCATCTTCGTCTGCATTAAAGTGTAGAAAAAAATAGGTTTCGAAAACAATTTCATCCTGATGCAAGATTCAACGATTCGAAGCACAATGCTATTAATTTGCGAGCGTAGATCTTGTGGAATGTTCGGAAATTCATATTCAATTCATAAAATCAAAGGGAAACCCCACTAAGTATTAAAATAATTAAACTTAGTAATTTCCTTTCTAACTTTTCCCATTAAACTGTAACTATACGAATACTTATTACACATATACGTTTGCCATTCTTTTAGATATTTGTTAATATTTTCACAGAGGATATAGATACCCCATTTAATTAATGAAAATCTGCAGGCTTATAGGAATATGCACATATTATTTATTTATTTGCTAAAATTTTGTTAATAAGCGATGTTCTACAATATTCTATACCTTTTACACTAACTGTATATAACATTTATTCAATTTAATCAAAACAAATTATTATTCAATTGCACACCTATTTATTAGCGACAAATAAAGTTTTATTTGGATTTAGTATAGTAGGTATCCGGATTGCAAAATTTTTGTACTAGATATGTCTTTCCGGACGTATTTTCGATTGCGAAAATTATGAACATTTGATCGACGAATGTCTTCACTTTAGAAATCCGCGCAAGACCATGATCCTACAGAGTACGGTAAGCAGTAAGCTGCAAAACAAGTGATGGCATAGCCAATACCAATGCTCCAAATACCAGATTTTTCTTACCGCCTGCTGCTCTTTGTCTGACCTGCTAGAAAATAAAAAGTGGCTCAAACCTAAACCAAAACTCGCGATCCAAAAGCGTACAGAGTAAGCCATACAGTAGATTAAGAATAACAAAAATCATATCAACAAAATACGTTACACATCAACGGAGTGACCGAAATTTTGTACGCCTTATTTCCGTGAAAAACGACCGGTTTGGTCGCATTCTCAGTCTCAGCTTCGACGACCTCAAAAATCCTTAATTAAGAAAAAAGTGTCATTGTAACCGAATATTTTACAATCCGGATACTATGCTAGAGCTGTTTACTTTTATTCGCTATCTGTTATTTGAATAAAATTTTGCGCAACACTAATCATATTACTGTCATTAAGTGAAGTAGCTCTTTCCCGGAGATTGTTTTTAAATCACGTAGCTACGGAAACATTCGATAATTGCACAGCCATCTTGGGAGGAGAGATTCCCCTGGCGTACTACGAAGTTGGACGGTTCATTGCGATCGAGTAGTGTTGTATGATCCAATGTCAGATAATGTATCTCCTAGATAGCAATTCAACAGCAAAATTTGTCTATTTCTGACTTTCTTAAAATTAATCTTTTACTGACGTATTTGTGAGATCCTTCAGATTAAAATGAGACCAAACACGATATAATTTGAATTATATTTAATTACCATTTATTAAGTAAGCAAATATGCTCCAAATTATATCGTATTTGTTATCACTATAATCAGAAAAATGTAAGAAACATGTTGATAAAAGTTTCCTTAATCACAAATCAAGGTCTTAGCTTATCGCGAGCCTTTAATATTTGCCGAACGCTCAGACTCTCTTTTTTGCATTCGGCACGTTTAAAGTGTCGGTTTCGAGGATTAGAATCGTTCCTACATCTCCATCATTGCAACATTTGGTTCCCGATTTTTGAACAGTTATCGAATGTTTACTTATTATCGTAGAAATTGCACACGCGTCAATACTTTTTGCTTTGCATCGATCGAACATCGATACACGATTATAATATTCTGTGACACATATAAAAACACGTTAATTTGTTTCTATTATTGCGTCTTTACGTGTAAATTATTATTATTACGTGTAAGCGATTTAATTAGTAGATAAGTCGCAATATATACATATGGAAATGGCACGTGAGATTTCTTTTAAATCAATTCCGGAGGTCCTTTAATGCCGCTGAGAAATTGGTACGATACGTGTGCTCCTCAAGGTAATGTATGCCGCGTAACATAGAAACATTACGAAATATTGATCATCTTAAGAGAGTGACGAAAAGGAGGCAATATTCGTAGAACTCTTTCCTAACTAACCAGTAATATTCTTTTCTCATACTTTCACTAATTTGTCAAATTTATTTTATTGGTCTGGAGAATAAAAATCTAAAGTTTTAAGGAAATTAAATCATGTCTGACACAATTCCATTTTTCCATTTTCCTACTAGATTTAATGTATGCCGACTACATCGCTATAAGGTTAATTATTGTTTGTTCAGAAAATGGAACGATGACGGACGATTCCACTGAAAGACGCTTATAAAAACGCTATAATGATTTTATACCGTAATTAGATTTATTATTGAACAGATCTTGTAGAGTGATTATTGTTTAATAACATGGAAGTGATAGAATTTTATCGAGCGAATAAAGGGTGTTTAGAAACAAAACAAAGAGGAGCGAATTCTGAATATTTGATTTACATATAACAATATTTTCTGAATTTAATGAGTGTAATACAAGCCCGTACTTCATACATTTCAATGATTTTTTAACCAATGCTGTTGTATTGTTCTAAGAACGTTTTCTTGCGAAGAACAATGACAGAAGGGACTGCTGTAATAAGGATCTTCCAATACATACAATCTACATAATTATTGGAGCTGCCTTCTTATTGCATAAATCCTTCAATTTTTACATAGGTGTACGTAAGTATCCTAGCGCTTGTAGACACTCTTCAAGATGTTTATGTTTTGCATATTATACATCATGATTATATTGATCAGGTTTAAAACAAATAGTAGAAATTACAAGATATTTAGTACAATTATATATTTCCTTGAATTATTTAAACGGTCAATTATCCGTTATATTAATAAATCTTAATATTCAATAGAACCGTATTTAATACTTGTTATTGCATTACTTAACCCTAATTTTTTACTAAACATATATTTGCAATAAATATCTTATAATTTCTATATACATTTTCAAAGTATTTTTCATAACACATACATAATATGGGCGTAAGATTTTTATGGCAAGTGTTCAAATATTTTTGTGAGCTACTGTATGTCTGGATAATATGTATCTGAAACGCTCAGCTATAAATAAATATTTTATTACGTATTATACCTATCAGCAACGTTTGTCTGAACGAAACAGAGCTATTATTGGAGTAAAATAGCGAGCGTAATCGCTGTAGAGGAGAACAAAAGAGGTGAATTTATAGTTGACCGTAACACGCGCTAGACCAGTTTATGAGTTTTGATCTAACGGCGGTTACGTTGGTTATCTGCTGTAATCGATCTCAACACGACGTAACTATGTGTTTAGTAACTTTCTCGCCGTTACCTTGTGCCTACTTACAGGTTTCTATATCTCTTTCTATCTGTGTGTCATTTCTCACTCCATCTGCCTACTTTTCTCTACTATCTCCTTCTCACTTTTTCCCCTGTATTCCACAGTTTCGAGACTCCTTTTTTCCTTTTCGAATGCCTACTAATCTTACCGTATTTATGTAACATCCGTAACCGATGGAGAAAGAACGAAAGAGAAATTTCTGCAACTTAATAACCGAATCATGGAAGTCGAAATTCTTCGATACCGTTTGTTGTGAATCTTGCTGTTTTCCAAATTGTACGTTATACGTACATTAACTATAATGTCTCGTATTATCACGAACTATTCTGCAATAGATACTCAAGCCAAGCGAAGCTCGTCTTATCAACCTGACTTGGATATTTGCGTACGTGTGCATAGTAGTCGACTAACTTCAAATAATTCGAGCCAATACATACCCCCTAATAGTTTCAAATAGTATAATATATAAGTATAATAGTGTGAATTAAACTTTTTCCAACTTTTTTCTTTCTTTGTTGTTTAAATACTCTGGCAACGACAAAATTGCGTATTAGAACTTTTTTCATCGATGATTTACAAAAACATATCGTCAAAGGATCAACAGTTTCGTTGCGTCATACCAATTATGTGCTAATTATACCAGCTAAGACATTCGAGACAGTCATGTGTGTTGACAAGATAAGTATGCACACGAACAAGAAGGAAAAAAGCAATCGAATACGTGATCGTAAAATGTAACATTTTAAAGATTCATTGGAAATCAAATTTTCATTATCTATCCAGAATATATAATATCCAGTGGAGTATTTGGACACTTATTGAAGAAAATCTTTATGCATATATCGTATACATTACGCAAAACAGTTAGAAATTTTAATGATATTTTAGTGAGGCACAACTTTCATGATTATATTGGTAAAATTTAAAGCCAATCTGAAAATCTGTATGAAAGTTGCAAAATATTTACTGCGAACATACATTTAGTAAACATTTAGTACATAGTGTAAACAATTGAAACGTATAATAAGTCTTAAAAATATATACAATGGGTTGAATATCGAGGATTATCAATATTCAACCAAGCAAGATTTATTTATAATTTTACGAATATAATTATGGTAATCCGATCTCATTACAGTGCTAATAAAAAATCGAACTGTTTTGAATAACGTATGTATTATTTACATACGTTCATGAACAATTCTACAGGTGTTTGAATACTGTTCGTAAATTACCATATACTGAAAATAATTATAACAAAAAGTTAATATTAAAATGTCTGAAAATTCGTGGTTCGAACGTAATCAATGTAGAATAGTTCCATAGAACTTCCTAAGCAATACGATTATAATATCGTGTCCGTGAAGAACTGCATACATTTGACTTTGTTCCTATCACATGTTTTCTAATTTACAAGTTTCACGCGTTTTCTCTGTTTAGGGTTTATGATGGCTATGAAATTTTCCATTTCATATATGCATAGTTCAAAATTTCATCGAAGATAGATTACTTAGATTTCAACAATCAATTTTATCAATCAAAAAAATCGATCTAGCAAACTTAACATCCCCTGAAGCTCGCAACTTTGTGTTATTTTTGTAATTCGACTCTCAAAACTAGGACAATTTACATATTTTTATTTGCCTATTAATAATCCATTTGAATTTCTGTCTAGATTTTAGGTTAACTTTAATTTCTATGATTTCATAGATCCAATTATATTGAGAAAAAATAATTCGATTTTTTTAAAAAGTTTAATTTCTGATGAATTAGATACTCAGAAAAAGTGGGGAAAGCATCGCGAAATTCGACAGATTTGAGTCCTTACAAGATTCTACATCCGAGTTTCGCGAATTCAAAAATCAGGTTTCGCGAGCTCTAATTTTTATCCATTCAGCTCTTCGTTTTATATTGTTCACACTCGATGTAAACAATGAAGCAGAGCTATACGGACCGTAACCAATTCACGCCACAGATAGAATGAGGCCTCGCAAAGTCGATAACTCGAGGAGAAAAAAGCGGCGAGTCTCTCGATTCTTTGTATTTAACGTAGCAATTCTGTTAGCGAGTATTTTTTAGTCGGTCGACGTGTCGCACGAAGGATAAATTCTGTTCATTTATTTCTTTATTTCTTTCTTCACTTACGGAATGAACCCTTTGGTATATAAAAGATAATATGTTGGAGAAAGAGGTACATTATTGTGCATAAGTAAGTTAAAAACAAATTACTATAATTCATATCTATTAAAACCGTTCGTAAGTATTAAAACACGTACGAAATCTTAGGAAAACCTGAAAAATCATTAGGAAATTATCAAAGCCTTTAAGAATTATTATCTAACTTAAAACGTTAGACCCATATGAAGGACACATATGTTCAATCTTATAATAATAAAGTTATTAGCTTGGTATAATACAAGTTATTAATTGACTAACTTGCAATACATTTTACTGCTTATTACATCATTAATAACGAGTCAAATTGTGTCTTTTTAAATGTAGATCGCTTAAAAATTGTTCATAACCAAATTTGGCGAATTACAAGGCAAATTACTTAGCTTGACTCAAGCAACCCTATATTACTCTTTTATTAATCGATAAATTAATACAGTCCAGATAATACTACTATACTTTAAAATGAATGTGATGAATCCGAATGCGGATATTTTCACTAAGGTTGGATAGTACGCGCGTTATAGTTATAGTATTATCTGGCGTGTGGTGCCATACGATTGATCAAGCTACGCCCTGCGCTTTTTCTTCTCGATAAAATATTTGTCCGATAATCGACACCGTGCCATCCGCCGTTATTTGTACGCCGTTTCTTTCGTTTTCAATTAACCGGCCATTCTATCGGTGCCCCGGATCCGAGCCTGTAGCGGGCAAAACCGATGAAAAACTTGCAAGCCAGACAATTTCGTGAAAACGCAATCAACGGTCGATGTTCTCATCGCCTCATCGTGAAATTCCATAACCCGATTCTGGGTGTGCAAACCAGAGATAATTGAGTATGCATTAATTCGAAGGGGCATTAATATTCGCGACTTAATCCACTTAATCTCTTCCGTAATCGATCGTTTGACACAGTCATCGTCCCGCTTTTTCGTCGTAGTCACATTTCATTTCACGAGGAATCAATGAAAGTGCCTTAGAAAGGGAAGTTAAGTAACCGAACTGGTCGTTAAATCGCTCCGTTCTGCAGTTTTCGATGTTTTAATCTTAAAGCAGACGTTGCAGTGTACCGACAGTATGTTTCTTGAGTAATCATAATCGCGATAACGTTTTTTTCCTTCTTTCTTTCATCTTCGTCAGAAAGAATAAGAAAGGAGGATAAAGACACACAGGAAATTCCAACGATCGTTGCGACGACTTATCGTTCCGCCGATGCAACTTTCTCGAAAGCCGACCCGGAAACGCGTTGGAAAATCCGTACAAACGATTGATGCGCCTTTGTGCCTTTGCGAAAACCAGTTTATCACCGGCCTGCATAAAACGAATGGAATTTTTACGCTCGTTTGTTGGTTCTTGCATTTGATTCATCTCAAAGTATTTACCACCGGGATTTTTATTTATCTTTCGATTCCTGAATAATTTATCAAACGATCACAGTGCATATTGTCGATAAACATCCTTTCATAGACGAAGAAAATTGAAAGAAATTGGGAGAGCAGAAAATTGAAAAAGAAGAAAATTATTAACGAGATTTTCTAAGCCACCATTCTGTGGTATTTATAATGAAGGTCGAATAAAACAGGAACTCTTTGTTCTGGTTTCAGATTTGAGCCAAGATGACAGCTATAGTGACGGATCTGGTGCACGGGTACAGGGATCTAATGGATAACAAGTCCGGTAAGATAATTTTTATTTTAATACATTAAGCAAAATGGCGGTAATGAAAGATTGGAGCATCGATCGGTCGTTAAGTGGGTCAATCCTGCGCGATCGTATTAAAAACCAAAAACGATCAACCAAGGTAAATAGGGTAACATTTTTACCAACGATCTCGTCGCTGTGAGTGATACATAATAGTCTTTCCGATCGCAATGACACGCGACGTCCCGATTTCACGGAATCGTAACCAAGTAACTAACCAATTCAAAGAGCCACATAATTGCACGTTAAAATGATACGTCAACTACACGAAACTAAACTCGATACAAAAATTATAAAAATAATTTTGATAGAGTGATACAAGGTTCTCTCGCAAATTGTTTCACGAGTGACAAAAACGAACAAATGCGTCGAATAATTTGCTTTCGTAAATCGAACATCATTCGAACGAGGGCAAGAGACTATGTACGATTGAAAGAGGAGCGGATTGACACGATAACCATAGAGGAGACATATTTGTCGCGCATATTTTTTAAATGGCCTCCAACTTCACGGTGGCACATGTGTCAATAAACTCGTCCCCAATTTTCCTACGGATCCATTTGACATTTTTAAGTCTATTCAGGTGAATGTCATTTTGAAGTCTGAAGCCTTCGTTATTAGGCAATCGAAAAGAAAAAATAAGGAGAAAGGCGTCCATTCGTGTTAGCGTTTCCCACTCATGACATACCTTTTTTCAATCGACAAGAACGTAATGTTCCTCTTGATTTTTTGAGATTCTCGTCTCCCATCCACAATCTTTTTTTCCACGATTTTATTCTATCATCCACGAGAATTACAACGTTTTGGATAACGATTGTTCTCCGATCGATAGAAGAAACTGGCCACGATTGTCCGTAACATCTTTTTTATTCGACTATTTACCATAAGAAATACGTCGTCTACATCACGACGAATGAAATAAAGCGATTGAAACACGACGTACGATTGTACACTACCGCTTAAAAGTATCCGAACACGAGCGCATCTTTAAGAAGATGTATTTTAATTATAAAATTATGCACATTAAATCAAAGTGCAATGATCTTATTGTATATGGCCATCACAGTTATACATAAATAGTACATATATTATGAACCGATTAAATCGATTTTAGAAAGGCAATATGCAATTTTATTAGTTCTGTTAAAGACTCTTTATCTTTAGATTCTGTAATTGACGAGGTCACATTAGATAGGATCAGGTCAGATTAGATAAGATCTTGTAAAATGATATAGATACTTCTGATGTTAATACAACGATGTATACATCCAATAATATCGATACGTACACTTCCGTACACAATTTGGACACTTCCGTAAAATTCACGTACTGTATTACCTACGAATCATGCAAAATATTCATATACTTAGAGAATATCCAATATTTTGTCATAAAAATACGATTATTTCATCATCTTTGTTTCATCGTATATAATCTAAATAGAACGATTAGTTAGAACATATGTATTCGTTTCTAAACGATATCAGAATGAAGCATCCTTTATGTTCTTCTTGAGGGGGAAGAGCCTACCCTAAGCATATTCGAGAAATATCGAAAGTCACGCAAAGATGAAGCTTCGCCACGATGATGATGGTGGTGATCGTAGGTCCTGAAAGAATATATTACGTATATTCCATACATATATAGTAGGAGGGTTGAAAGCTCATTTAGACGGTTGCGCTGCTCGGTCGCACAGCTCGGGTTTCTACGCCTTCGTGAATTGATTCATGAGGACGACGATGTAACCGTTACACGACTTACGAGCTGTTAAGGGGCTCAAATTGACCAGTCCTCTTTTCATGTTCCCATGCTACACGGTACGTGGATTATCGATTTAATACTGACAAGCCAATAGGCCGTGTTTTCCGCTAATTGTATCCCATGTAGACCAAGAGACGCCCTTGCCTGATTACACCCAAGCTGTGTTGTGCCACTGGAATCCGTTCTTGCATTTACATACGATGCTCATTCGGCTAAACGTTGTAGCCACGAGGATCGCGTCAAACAAACCGGTTAGGATAAGATCATGCCCCGATGCGCGCATGACAAAAATATTTGTCTTCAGTTTTAAACGTCACAGCTACTGCAAATACCTTAACATTATCGACTCTACTTTGAAATAGACTTCATCTCTTATACTTCCATCTTTATAGGAGCTCTTTAAATATTTCCATACGTGTCTTGTCGAAACACTCGAATAAAATAAATGATTTTTAAGTGAGCTAGTATATTTCTAAATAAGTTAATTAAACACATTTCCAAAGTTTTTACTAGAATTACTACTTTTTACTATAACGTCAACTTAAAAATCGGAGAAGACAATTGTAAAAAGTATTGAGACATCATTGTGTTTATTGTAACATTTGCATACTAATCAATTGAGTCTGAGTATATTAAATTTTGCATCATCTGATAGATAGTATTTTCATATAACTATAAAAATTTGATTCTATGGAAGTAAATAAAGAAGACGTTTCATTAGAAACTAAGGATATGTGCAAATACTTTTTATATCCACTACAACTTGTCACTCGGATTTCTAGTCTTGATATAAATTTATTTAGAAATCTCTTATGTTTTAATGCCTTGTTTCATTTTTGCTGAAGATAAAATACTACATTTATATTCGAATCAATCTAAGTCGATCAATCTGAAATTGATCCGTTGCCTACTCGTGATTATAGAACTCACTGGTTAAAGTACAACCTGCTCTACAAGTGAAATTAATTACGTTGATAACGTGAAAATCTAATTTCTCTTATATTGGTCGAGATAATAGGGTAGATTTAATAGGCTGATTTCCAAACATTTCTTCTTCTATCCACTTACCCCAAAGTTCACCTCATAATTGTTTGCTAACTAAAAATTCGCTCGACGAATTACGTCCGCATCGACTGATGTTCCCAGTGGAAAGGAAAGACAAACAAGTTGGTTTCTTGGTGGAGAACGATGGAAAATATGGGCTCACATCGTAAGAGTGTCCAGCGGTGCGTGTTCCTGTGGATGTTCCGGTCATATGAGTGCAGAGGTAATTTAGCGGAAGTTCTGGCAAACGCCTCCTGAACTAACTCTCCCGCGTCTTCCTGCGGAGGGTTGCATAAAAAAATACTTGTAAAATTTATCCAAGTTAACGGACGACACCGAAGAGAACTGTTCTCGAGCCGACTGAATTTTTCACGCACGAGAATTATCATCTTATCATGTTGCTTTCCTGTGTTTCTGCGATAAGGGAATCGTCTGGTTATTATCGCGAGTCGCCAACCATGCACACAACTTATTAGGAAAATGTGAACAACACGATTAAATACAGAGCCATGCGTTTAAAGTGTATTTCGATGATAATTAATAAAATAATGTATTTCTATGATGACAAATACTTTCTAAGGCGATTAATTGAGGGGCTCAGCAGAAAAATAGTACTAGAATATCTTTTTCCAAGAATGAAATAAATGCAGGAAACGATACATAGAATTTGTAATTATCTAGTGGAGAATAACATTTTAATGTTTGAGAACATGCGTACATACATTTTTCTACTACAATAGAACTTCATTTATTCGGCTAGTTAATATTTATAGTAGAAGTTCATTAATTTTCCATGGTATCTAGTATTTTTCGTTTATTTAATAAAAATTTAAAAATTGTTCAGATAAGTGAATTCACTCAGCAAAGTGAGTTCAAGTAATCAGGTATTAACTAAATTTTCATTGCAGTAAGCGGAATTCAAATATGTAAACTAGTTCTATCGAAAAGTTCACTTTTCTTAAACTAAAGACTATAGCTTGTGCCACTTGTCCTTCCCCCTACGCCCGCCCCTCCCCACTTTCCTCCCTTCAACTGCTGCTAACATGAAAAATATACTTTGTGATATACAATAAAACTCCTTTTACCCGAACCTATAGGGTGATGAACAATTCGTATAATAATTAATTGGAGTAAATATAATAAGATTTCATTGGTCCTTTTTACTATTAGTGATTTCTCTTTCATATAATTTAGAAGATCGTGTTTAGATAAATGGAATCAATAGGCAGCAGTTCATTTAATCGTTCTTAAGTAGAATTCCGTTTCTATAAGTAGTATTCAAATAAATGGAATTCTACCGTGATGTGATATTCATTCGTAAGGAGAGTTATTTCAAGAAATGATTATTAAAACGATTTATAATGAAACGTTTGATGTAAAGTTATATTTATCAGAGATAAAGTGTGTGCGGCAGTTACAGCAATAGCTATTTTGTTCCATATGTTTTTAATCCATTTCAATGGATAAACGATACGAGTGTGAACGTTTCTCTTCCTTCTATTCGACGACTGAATAGAGTTCAATTTTCCACGAGATTGCTATACGTATTTGGAGCTCGTAGGCTTTCTCAAAATCGAATTTTGATATTGTGACCTTTAAGAAACCCTTGTAATAGTGACAATGTAGAAAATATATTAAATAAATGTTATTCCAATGACAACTAAAACGTTTATTAAATTATGGATTTGAGATATTTTTAGTAATAATGAAAGTGGAAATGCGTTTCATTACGAGTCCACTTGTTTGAACATGAAATTCTATTGCGTAAATGAAATATCATTAATAATGAAATACAATAGTGAATTTGTATTATTTGACCTTCAGTTATAATAGTATTCTAATTATTCGAACACAATTCAGCGAAATTACATTTTACTTAATTCTTTATTGACTGAACTACTGCCGATTGAATTTATTTATCTTGAACATTCAAATTCAAATAAATAGAACTCTACCCTATTTAGCGTTCAGTTTACAGAAAGAAATTTCATGCTCTTTAGTCCGAAAGAAAAATGCTATTATAGAAAAAGGAAGAGTAAGTCACTAGTAAATTTAAAATAAATAAGTATACTCCACTTATATGAACTATGTACATATCTTTTTTCAACAAGTTCAGATAAATCCTACTGTACTCATACGAACTGTTCGTTCTCCGATGGCTTCAGATAAATAGAGTTTTACGGTAGATCCGCAATATGGCTAACACCAAGGATCGACGTAACAAAATTAGGGTTTGGTTACACTGGGAGCCACAGGTAAGCTTTCATGGACGAATCAACACGAATGGCTAACATCAGGAACCACAGAGGATGTAGTGGACGAACTAACGTCTGGTTATTGAAAACCACTAAGGTGCCAGTGCAAAGACGAACCGACATTTGGTTACCCACTGGAGGTGATGAGTTGTAGATCTCGTAATCTGCCATCCAGTGATATATGTACCTCAAGCAAAGGTATATCAATTCGAGATGTCCGCTGATTAATCCGCTAATTATTTCAAGATAAATTTTGAAAGGAATGAAGTGAAACAGATTTAAAAAATATGATAGCCTATTCTAGTGAAAGATTGAGAGTTACAATGCAGCTTGAAATAATTTGAATTGCAAATTTCTCTGAAAGGTACCAAGCGAGCGACTTTTGCTGTTTTTGAACTTTATTTGATGAGTAATGCAGTATTTCTCGGAAAATTATTTAATACTATTGAACGTGCTTGAAGAAGATTAAAATCTTGTTTTACAATGACCAACACGTACAAAGTATAAAATGCATCAAGGTGAACTCGAATCTGATTTCGCAAAGTGTCGATACGACATTCTGAATTAACTTCAAAGCTGCTGTGATGTTCCAAAATTTAGCTCTTTAGGTACCCGCAAAATTTCATAATTTTGTAGGTGTTTGAGTAAATACTTTACGATATAACGTCATGCGTTATCTCATATGGCAATCCCAGCTGAGGGTACGCTACATTAAACATGTTTTGCTTTCGTGTATTGAAATGCTGTATGACGAGATGTCGTTGCAAAGAAAAATGGAAAGAATTACATAATTTTATCTAAAGTGTGTGAAAATATGGAGGACGTTCGGTTTGATCGATACTATCGTTAGCATGCATTTATTTTTATGTTAATTATTTAGAATTATAGACGTCAATTACGTTTTACGTAGTAATATAAATGTTCTGCTAACAATATTCGTTCTTGGAAAAAACGTATACGCCTCACGCTGAACTTTCCGTTCAAGCCATTTGGAATTGTGGTAGAGTAAATGTTCAACCATGTGTGTGTTAAAACAAGTCCATAAAAATTAAATTTATTGCTTTAATGCCTAATATATCTTAGATAATACACCCTTCCTTGATAATTATGTTTGCACTATTAACAAAATTGTAAGGCATAAGCAAAACTATTAATGATAATAATATGGAGTGTATACACATGTACCGTGCGGTCCGAATGGAAAGTAATCAAAAATCGGTCCGACACAGAAAATGTTAATAGATTATTGGTTATGATATGGTTAGCGACTTCCTGCAGGAAAGGCAGAACTTTGACATCAAGCCAGATGTGCGATCGCAGACTGTATAATTTACTTTTAAATCATATGCCGATTGATCCACATTACAACGCGCATATAACAATGTTGAGTTACGAAATATCCACTCGCCTTAGCGAATGGAGAATGTCACTTTGCTCCATACTTCCTCTCCATTTACATTGTTATGTAACCTTTGTATATCGTGATCATAGACACGTCGAAGCGCGATTTCTGCGTTTACATTAGCGAGATTGCATTACATCAAATGATTCGACATAAAGACTGTGAGAAATATTTCTTGTAATTCTTGATATCTTTTGCTCTTTGTCAAGTATACATCGTGCAATGGCTTGCCAATTTTAATTGACAGTGGCTTAAGAAAATATTTAGATATTTGTAGGAACTTCTTGCAAATTTATTGTGTGCGTTGTACGAAACATTTTGAAACGAATCTGAAAATATATGTAGTAGTTTCATAAATATATGAGCATACACTTGGCAGATAGCATCCAAGTATTTCACTAGGCAATTAGATAGATAGATGACTTTATTTTCCTATAGGTAACTTTTATTTTCCTGCCTTTTGGCTTTAAACCGGGGGTTGACACGTAGTTGTGCCTACAAAATCAATATACACACATATTGCAATAAACCTCAATATTCGGAGGGACCATCGTCAACAATTGTTACAATTGTTATACGCTTAAGATGGATATTGGTGCCGTGTTTTAATTTTTTTTATTAAATATATGTTTGCAGTAAATAAATTCTATATACTTATACAGATTGAGTCCAAATTTTACCATTATAATTACAATTGTCGTGTCTCGTTACCATGCTAATGAAATTTCAAGAAGTTTGGTATAATAGGACTTGGTACATTCGTATAAATTTTCTATGGTAAACAGTCAAATACTTTCGTGACCGATGTAGTGATCGATCAATGACCAATCATTGCGACACGTGACGAGGAAAAATGACGTCTCTTGCTGGAAAATATGGTACATTTTTACTAATTCTGTTGCATCTTTAGCTCATTCAAAATTCAATAGTGTTTCTTTTTCTTTTTTTTTTTTTTTTTTTTTTATTTCACATATTTCTTATAAGTTTGAGAAAATATGAATGGTTGGTGATACACGTGATTTCTTATTTAGGGTATTCCCTGAAGTTTCCCTTAAAATATTAAACATTCTTTTGTTTGCTAAAACAAGAATAAGATCGGATGTAAAAACGGGGCATAATAATTCTTGCATTATGTAACAAATGATAATACATATAATTATGATTATATAGAAAATGATAAAAGCATAATGTAAAAAATGATTTGTCACCAAGCTACAAAAGATAAATTCACGATGTCTTATCATTAACGGGAAAAAGATGTTTTTCAACTTCGAGTTCATTAATACCTGTTTGTTAGTATTGACTAGTATCGTGTGATCGTTAATTCCGTTCCGTAGAAATAGCTATGTAATATATATTTTTATCTATTTTTCAAATAACCCAAGTAACATAGAGATTGGCGAGATTTCCAAATAACCCAATGTTTTGAGAAACGATGAATAAGATACGATATTAATATGTAAAGAGTGTATTTGCTGTAAGAAACTTCAACATATCTAACTGCATATTGAGATAATTAGTCCGTTTTCCCTCCTGCTCGTTATGTAATACTTTCATGCCATTGTTTTCCATCGTGACCCATGTTCTTAATTACACTATGGTCGTCGAAATTTGAGTTGTAGATAGTAAACATTAAAACTATGTAATCATAAAAACACGATCTTCTCGCATATTTTATTTATACTTACACACTTTTCATAAATTTTGGGGCATTATCGACCAAAATTTTATGTTCATGCAAAATTGTTATACAGTATTAATAGTTACAGAAATATAACAATAACGCGTCAGTCCTCAAAGTATCCTAATCTAAACTCGATTGAAGAATTTTGAGCGAATTGAATGAGTCGTTCCGAGAATTTAGATAATAAAATCATTTACAGTAGATATGTATAAAATCGAATGATAATGAAACAAAATAATTATATAAATGTCAAAATTGTTGCAAATGTGGCCGATATACATACGAAAGGAAATTCATTTTATATTAATATTGAGTAATAATATCGAATAAATAATGTATATAATAAGAATAAATAATGTAATAATCGAATAAATATTGAATAATAATATCGGTTCTTTATAACCTAAGGCTTTGTGTGAAATAATACTTTTTTAAAGATTTCATAATTTTCTAATGATTTATGAGGTTTACTTAGTTTTCCATAAGTGTTCTAACACTCATGGACGAGGATGTATCTCGTGGAATGGGATTATAAGATATTCTGTTGTACACCTTATTGGTATCAAGGGCTAGCAATTACAAGCCCGTTCTTCCCATGAAAAGACTGACTAAATCGACATATCGATTAGAATTTTTTCCACTGCGTGTATATGAAACGTTCGATTAACTTCTCTTTTATAAAAACCAAACACTCGGTAAACGTGGCTCACGTTACTGTTTGAATAGCGTGCCGTCGACCCGCTAACAGTTTCAATTTTCTCCAATACATACAAAAAAGTTCAATCGGCCGTTAAAGTAATGTACTTGGATTACTCTGTTCTTTTTTAAATATAATCATGGTGTTAAAGAGGTTAACGAACCGGGAAGCCTACCACTTTATTGTTGCTTAATGACAGGAAAATCATCATAACGAGGTTTATCGTACCGTAACGTCGATGCATAAAGTTATGGAAAAAATAAAAGTACCATCGGGGAAAGAGGAGAAAAAAGAAGAAAAAAGGAGTGTAACGAGAAGTAACGATTGTTTACTTTCTATTCGTTGGTCGTTAAAGAATCGTTGGATGAAGAACCGATAATTAAACACGGCTTTAACATTATTACTCAACCGAGCAGGAGAGCGAGATTTAATTAGCGATAACCACAAGAACGAAGTGGACGTGGATTTCATGCTTACTCACGCTAACCCTTGTTGATATGAAATTGCTCACAGTGGTATCTTTCATTTGCTTGACTATTGGTCTCTAGTCGAGCACGTCGCGTATGCCTACGTTGTTAATATACTCGTATCTTTCTAAATAGAGAGACCGTTTGCGCCAATCTCCCAATTTCAAGAAGCCCGAGAGTCATTCTTCACGAATCATTCCCGTCGAGCGCGATATTAATTAGCCGAACTTCGAGTTTGTAGCCATTCGATTTCTATTTAATCACGGTCGAATCGATAGCTCGAGCAGAAAGAAAGGGAACACATTTTTTACCTATCAAAAAGTTCGATGTCGCGCGTCAAGCGACTAACTATGTATTTATCGAATAATGGATAAGAGAAATAATCGTTCGTAAACAATTGTAATCGCGATTGTCATTCGTTCTAACGGTAGCTGTATTCTGATTCTAGATCCCCGGGTGAACAATTGGGTGATGATGAGCAGTCCTTTTCCAACGATGGCGATATGCCTATCTTACGCTTATTTCAGCAAGGTTTTGGGACCGAGGATAATGGAAAATAAAAAGCCTTTCAAACTTCGGGGAATCCTGATAGCGTACAACTTGGTTCAAACACTATTCTCTACATGGATCTTCTACGAGGTTCGTCTTGCTTATTTATAACTTTTTCTTCTCTCTATATCCATTTACTTTTTCTCAGGGAAACTTCGTGATTTCGTATAGAGTACACGTACAGAAATAGATAATCGACAGCAAGTTATTCTACGATACATGTGAAAATAAGTCGAGAATCGAGAATAACAAAATTGCATTGAATGTCTCGTTTTGGAGAAAGTCTAATTTCAAAATTCAATAACAGTCTTGTTATTCTTGATTTTCATCTTACTTCGAATTGTAGAATCTCCCCTAATTTTACTTATTCCGTAAACTTAGGATCATTAAAAGACTAAGTTATATATGTATAGACGATAAGATAGGGTTATCAGAGTCAAGCTAATTTGTCAAATTTGATTATAAGCAATTTTTAAGCGATGTAAATTTGGAGAAAAAAACTGTTTGACTCATTATTAGTGACGCGATAAGCAGTGAAATATTTCACGCAGTTACATCGATAGCTCACCGATTATACTTTTCTACGAGGATACAACTTCCACTCATGAAAAGGAAAGATGTTTGTTCAATTAATGTCGACATTTTCAGTTGTAATTATCGTAATTCAGTAACGTGTGTATATTACTATATAATAATAACCATACGATTATTCGAATAATTTTTTGTTTTCTGGTATGTTCTTTTGGTGGACTTGAAGTATACGGTACTTTCTCATTCTTTTGTTACTATATTAAAGACTAACGATCGCAATTTTGTACAAGTTTGACTATTCTGTGGAAAGTTCAAGATTGAACTTTATGATGTTGGAGCTTAGGTGACTTGAATAACTCTGTCTTACTATATTGGCACAGAAATGAACGCGAACGATTGTCCCTCGCTTAGCCGACAAACTCGTTCAAGTAATCCCATTCCGACGTATCATCGATCACGCCTAGAATAATTAATGGCCAGTCTCGACAACGATATGCCCCCTACCCCCTTCTTCGTGAAAGTTATTGCCTGTCGGCTACGATGCGCCGGTGCTCCGTGGCTTGCATAAGCCATTCCTTCGACCAGTCAATGAAATTCATCGCGTCGATGAAAAACCCGCGAAATAGCGTATCAACCCGCCATTTGCATTTCTCAGTTTTTTCATCCTATTCACGAGTGTTGACCTGTGCCAGGTACACGCGCAAAACCAGATGAATAAAATTTTTCCTATAGACCAAAGGAAATTGAAAGAAACGCCTTGTTATTTCACTTATAAACCCAATCACGTTTTTTTAAATCTTACTTAACTTATATTGTTAGTAGTGTTGGATTTTTAATTCAGCATTTCCAAAACCAAAATGGTCAACTCCACTTTTTGCAAGTTTTACAATTTTATTGTTAAAGTAGGCGATTAACAATCGATTTTCATAAACTTGTTCATCGCAAAAGAAAAAAAAGGATAAATAAAGAAATGCCAAGGTTCTAGAATTTTAAGAAATAATGTTTCTTAAATGATCACATTCTGAATGGCTTCTAAGTAACTGAATTGTTTATATGTACAAAGAGGAGTTTATAAGACAAAAGGTACGAAGAAATACTATAATTTCACGAAAGAGGAATATTCGTCAAGGCAAGGGGAATAAATATAATATATGTGTCCCAGAATAGATGACTGTAACTAACACGGTAAAGGATGTTTAGTATAAGAGTTGATCACAACGTACCATTTTTAAACTTTTTTTTGTTCACCGCTATAAGTTAAACGATCCCTTTATGCGACAGAATAAGCGTGTTAAAGGGGGAAAGTAGTCGCGTAATGTTGGAATACGATTTATAAAAGATTAATTTTAACTTTAAGAAATAAATTTTTATATAAAATAACTTTATAAAATAACTTTCACTTTAATGCCAGTAAACCGATGAGCTTTCTACGGTTGTTTCGCATAAGGTTCTTATATTATATTATATTATATTATATTATATATTTATATATATGCAATGAACGTAATTTGAGTCACAGATGGTTAACCAATTACAAGAAATATGCATTTAAAATTTGAAAAAATCGCATATTACTACGTATTCAGATATTGAAATCCATCAACCATGTTTCAACTCTCCCGATATATGGGTGTATTCTAACAACTAGGTTCTATTAATAATGATGAGAATAATGAGATAATGCCCGCAATCTCAGAATGTGTAATATCGAATTTTCGGTTTACTAGTGGTCAGATCGATCACATCAGATGGATCGATAATACTTTGATTTGGGTCACGGTAACGGCTCGCGTTTAATTGATTGGTTCAAAGTGGAAGGAACGTAAGATTCCATGGATTCGATTTGAATCGATTTCCTATTTTGTGAAAATAGAAACCGTCCCCACGCATCCACATGCTCCTGTGTCTGACGAGGTGTCCTGTGTCAAGAATGCGCGTATGTATTTAATGAAATACAGATGGTATTTGGTTTGTGCTTAGTATGTCGCATGCACGCTTCGATACAGTTATCTCGTGAGAATCGTACTCACGTAGGAATACGTTGCGTTACTTTCTACGAGTTCTTCGTTGATCCAATTATTATTCGGCTAGTCGATCACGTACCGATTATGATTAAAAATATTCTGATAATCAAACCACAGTTGACTACTGAAACTGAAAATCAAGATCCATGATCGAGTTTCTTAAATAGTCTTTTACTTCGACTGCTTTCTCCCTTCTCCAAAGTTCTTATTTTATTTGCTCTATGCTCGCTGTTATCTTTCCACGAAATAACATGAATTTCCGCGTCAATTCTTTTTGCGTATTTGAGCCTCGTTTCAACAAAACTCATCGATACGTATTCTGAAATACGTTTTGAACATTTGTAGCAAAAAAATCTTGATGAAGCTAAAATAAAATGAAAATCAAGAATTAAAAAATTCCGTTTTCGGCTGTGCTTTTTAATTATTGTCAATTAAAAATTAACCGAAATATCACTGTGCGCGAGTAAACCTCCTTATACGAACGAAAGTAGGACAGCCTAAACAGCGGGGTACATAGAGATGCTCAAATTATGTTGTATATATCGTGCCTATTGTCTACTTTGTTTGAAAGAAAGCAGACTATACTGAACATGTACTGTAATATAAAACGATTGCTATTTTCGTTACGATTCTTCTGTGGATATCCGCGGACGGGACAATCGGTGTGCGTATATAAGATTTGTGTAAACGTTGTTTATATGTGCTATTATTTAATAACTATTTATAGAGGCAAAAGATTAGAGAAAACATTAATGTTGTCTATTCGAAAATTCCATAAGGCGGTTTTCGATATGCTGTTGTGGATTTTAACGAGAAGGCAGATATAATGTTTAACCTACGATTTTTCCTACAAGACATCGCGCAGAGTAGTTTACGTTTTCGAATGTCATAATTTTCTTCTCTACGACGTGTACGAAGGAAGCTGCTGTCTCGTTGCTGCTTAGGCTGACCTACTTTCGTTCGTGTAAGCAAGTTCGCTCGTGCACAGGTATACTTCGGCTAACTTTTAATTGTTAATGACTAAAAAACAAAGCCGAAAACACAATTTTTTCATCCTTGAGTTTTATCCTGTTTTAGCTTCAAAAATCACCCCTTGGATCTTTTTACACATGTAGCTAAACACCTTGTATACTTCATTGATACGTATCTTGATATTCATCTCTAACAACTGTTGGAAGAAAGCCTTCATGGCATACTTAATGAGTGTTTATTAATATCAGAAAAGTATGAAACAACATTAAGAACAATCTTTAAGTATCTACGCTACATAGCAATTAATCATCATCAATCATTTAAAATGGCAAGGATGAAAATCTTCCGGGTGATAAGGAGAGTGTATCCACTCGATTATTCTAAGAAACACTGAATCATAATGCTTTGATCGACTTGATAATATATTAAGTAATAGTTCAGAATTATGGCTTTAGTTTCAAAAATATAAAGTGTCGCGATTAGATTTATCAATAAATCTCATGCGTTTAAATATAATGCGCAACGCGTTAAGAAATTAAGAAGTTAGTTACATAATTCCTAATCGTTGTACACCATGCAGGCGGTCGCGTGCCTTTGAAATAGGAAATACTCCGGATTTTAATCTCTTTTAACATAACTGCGTTCTAACATAATTTCATTTTAACGCGGCAAATTTTACGTAGATATTGTCGATTCTTATCATATAACGTACAACGGGTGTAGAAAATATTCGTACACTCATTAAAACGGAATGCTCTCTATCTGGGCCTGCAATGAGAATTTAAACAACATATGTACATTATTCTCTTCTTCGCAATTCCGACCAATTGCAACTTTTCTACATTTTTCTTTTTTTCTTTTTTACACGTCATCTAGTAAACTAATTCTCTTAGATAAATAACTCCTAAAAAAAGTCGTTGTTTGGCCAAATTTTACAAAGGTTATTCTGTTTTAAAGAATGTACGAATACTTTCTATCCCCACCGTATATCGAGAGAAAAACTAATGTTTATAGAACAAGGAGGTTTTAACTTTCCTTATCAGCTTATAAGTAAGTCTCACTGTACAACAAATCGGTCGAGTTATCGGCCCAATGACTCACAAGTCAAGTGACGTTCATTTCGATAGCCTTGCCACAGAAAGGCTTAATTAAAAGAATTGCACATTTACCATTGCCAATACGTCGCGCTTAAAATAATAGAATGACATTGAAAGTAACTTGAGATCAATCATCCGAACGTTAAAGCTTGCAAACTTACGATACAAGATTAGCCTGTTATTACAAGTCTCATTCGTAAATGCATCTTGTAACCTAAAAACGTGATTCGAGATGATCTATTGGCTCCATGCTGTATAAATTGCAACATATATGCACATACATATACACAAACATTATACACGCGTGTGTAACACGCTTTCAAGTTTCAAGTTTGACGTTTCAAGTTCTTCAACTTCGAATTGTCGGGAAAAGATGGACCTTCTTATTCGAATTCTTTATCTCTTTATTAAAATTTATCTAATACTTCTATCTCTTAATGCATGAAGTCATTTCTACTGAAGATACATGCTATAATAATCATGTTTCGAAAAATCCAGATTGAAATTAATACGTGTTTGTTAACTTTTTATGTCGACAATATACGTATTCTCAATAGATGACCCGGCTAACATGTTAAATATCCTCGCGAACTGACGAATGCGACGAAGAATCTATGAATCGATCTTTTACTAAGAAATATTTATCATTGGTCGCTTATCTTGCAGAGTCCCGCCCCTTCCGCAAAAAGCCTTCTTTTTGGCGGACCTTTTTCCAAAGAATCAATTTAGGAAGCGCATTAGTTACGCTAAGCGAGCGTCGAAAGTACTTTCGTCGTGATGGTCGTGGTGGTCGTGGTGGTGGTCGTGGTCGTCGTCGGGGAGCAGCTACTAGTACGCCGTGAAGGTCTAAGCCGACCATTTGGTTTTACCATTGGAATGAGGAGAGCATCGCTGTAGAGTATCGTAATGAGCAGAAACGTAATTTTTGTGACACGATGACACAATTCCGCGCGACACGTATCCGCAAAAGCAGGTGCGAAATTCGTTACGCTGATCTGGATAGGCACGTCCTCTGTTGTTCATGTGCGTCAGGATATTATTTTGAAAGGCAAGAAGTAGTAACTGTGTAATTGTCGTTTAAATCCCAGTTTCAGATATGCTCGTAAGTATCGTCGATACTATCCAACACTTCCTGTACAAACAGTATCTTTTCGGGCATAGATTGTTTCAACGTTTCGTATTGCAGTTGGCGTAATTAGGGTTCCATGAAAACCTTACTGCCATGTTACATCACACCGAACGATGCACACAATATCAGTGTGTTCTTAGACTTCTGAGTTACTGCAAACTAACTGCAATGCCGGTTTTACGCCCGAAAAGCCTCGAGAATCTCGTTCTAGCTTCCTGGAGACGTGCACGGAACAATGAACGCGATAGATGGCTAGAATCCTTATTCGTCGTTTCGCGGGCGAAAGCAATCGAGAAATAAAGCCGAGCTTGTGACCGTGGTTCACGAAATTCAAATCAAGGTGGACCTACATATGTACGGCGATGAAAAATTATCCTGGCATGCGTATAGTGTTTAACGCGACACTACCGCGGCCTTGACACACAATTCCCACAGTCATACGTGCGTTGTGTTGTCGTTACCGAACGACCTACGCTTCAAACTACACCCAAGCTTTCCTAACCCTGTTTAATACGGCCAAGTTTAATGGAATTCCGTGTCCTAGCGTCGATGATACCCATCAAGTTACATGAATCGGATGTCGTGCGTCACGCGATAACCAAAGTCAACGAAATTTGTTGGAGAGCATGATGAACCCAAGGAAAGCTCGGTCGCCTCCAACAGATAACAGAATAATTATGTTTCGACAAATCCTGTCCGCATTCGCGAGCGTTTACACATAATTTATGTTTGTATTCTTGAGATCTTGAGATCTCTGGACTATTTCTGTATGCTTCGTCATCTTTTTTTTTTTTTTCTTTCCTTTTTATGTTACATTAATTAACTTAATTTTTTCAACGAAAAATAAACCTACCACGTTGAAAAAAGAAGAAATATTGAAAGAAGGTTACGAATAGCGTGCTTTTCTATGTCCAGTTTAAAATAGATTACATTGCACGCAACATTATTTCCTTCGTTTATCCGCAAAACGCTTCTTTCATCAGTCTTAATGAGCTACAAAAACATGCTAATTAATTTAAACGGTGTTTCCATTAGAACAATATTATAATGCGCTATTCTGTAAAAATGTATATACACGTTTCTTAAATGACTACCAACATCGTTTTACAAACAACAAAAATATTCTACATTACTGGAAATACTTTACCTTCTATCTAGATATATAATTTAAATCTTGAACTGTTCGTAGCTAAAGAAAGTATCTTGAAATTAAGATTTGTTGGATTCTTCATAAAGAAGAGGCAATTTATCTATTTCATGAAGTTGAAAGGAGAAGCAAACTATAAACGAAATATATCAATAACGAATTATTGCGATCTTCTTCACAAATGCATGGAATTTTTCAAGTACGTATTAGCGATTTTGTAAGTCACCGTTTATTTGGTTCTCGAACTATATGAGATAACTTATTATATGTATATATACATTGAATGTAACCTTCACATAGTCACGGTAATACGACCACGTTTTTTTCTCCAGGGAATCGTATTGTAATATTATATTTATCGATGTGAAATTGCATTCCATTCTACAGTATTTATGTGTTTTACCCTCTCAGTTAGAGGCATTAAACGGCTCATTACCAGTCGATCGAGAAATATCAATTTTAAATGGATATATACCATTGAGTATTATTTGCTTCAAAGGCTGTCAATATCGACAGTCGGATAGGATCAGGTTGGATGCCCCAGTAATGTAAATTAAAAAGGCGATCGTAACGTCGATCGTGTTTCTGTTAATTTGCACGTTTCGAATTTGGCGCACGAAAAGTCCTTCGTGGACAAGATTATTTCGTAACGCTATTTCATGCTCGGTTTGAGCAAAATTATCGCCACTTAACCAATTATCGCGGCCTTGCAAGATTTCGCTTTCGTTACACGTTCCTCAGATCAATTTCGAGCACATACAGTTTCCGCAAATTGGGAATTATTTCCGGTAACAAACCACTTTGCGAGCAAAACTGCGATATTTCACATTCGAATTTCACTCTTCTAAATTTTCACTTTTGTTTGAGGAAAATTTTAAACCAAGTTTAAAGTTTAAACTATAAAGAAGATACAACGAAGCCTCAACGAAGCGAAGACTTAAATAAATCTGTAATTGGTTTGGTATACGTCAAATCGTTACGGACGTAATATCTTCTACCACATTCTTCATTCTTTTCCATCAAAGCAAAGTTACATTTGTCGTTAGCCTTTGATATCCTTACAATACAAATTGTTCACTTGTTAGCCGAATTCTTTAATACACAGTTCTATATATACGAGTGAGCTGCGAATTTTTATGTATAATACATACTTATGCGAACTTCAAAGATTCAAACATTTATAAAATACCTAAAATTCGATGTAATATTTGGCAGATGAACAAAATTTTTGCTTAGGTTCCATTTCTCCACAAAGATGTTTATCTCTATAAATATCCGCAGCCTGGTGCTATTATCAGCGATCTGATCGCGCCACGCTACTTAAGCGTAAATATCCCAGAATTTTCCAGATTCTTTGAAAGCCTGGAACAAAGAGTAAAAGATTAGTCTTGAGCATAAACGACCTGATTTAATGTTCAAATACTCTCGTGAGTCAGTGTACGTTGTTCATTCCGGAAATATTGGCGAAGAACATAAACACTTCGATAAGAAAAGGGATGATCGTTAGTGGGGATCCAGTTTGCGCTTGCGAATTGATGGTTTAGGTAGTGCTTTAAGCGGGAAACCACGCGTGGCCTGATTTTTCGGAAGGAATTGCGAACATGCAGTCGAAAGGCTACAGGAAACAAACTGCAGTCGCATTGTTCGTGATTCTTGAAGGAGCGCGGGCTTTTAGAATTTAAAACAGTGGCGAAGTCGTCTTGCGAAAGAAACAGAGCTGAGGACTCTTTTGTTTCTCCCACTTCGGCTGTTTCCCTGGCTTTTCCTGGCTTCTTGATCGAACAAAGAGAGCGAAGAGACCGAGTTTCTCGGTGGAAAGCGAGCGATCGCAATCTATATGCTGATTGTTGTAGTCATAGCCGTGTATAGTCGTCTCTCGGTGAATGCACCCCTTTTATTGTTCTCACTTTGCGGTGTTTCCTTGTTTCAGTACTTGATGAGTGGTTGGGCGAAAGGATACAGTTTCCGATGCCAACCGGTCGACTACTCCAACAGCCCCTTGGCTCTCCGAATGGCGAATACATGTTGGTGGTATTACATTAGCAAATTCACCGAGTTCTTCGATACCGTAAGTATCTAAACAACATCCATTTGTACGTGATCGTTGTCGTTGTTTTAATTGATTATCGAGTTAGTCACTGTTTTGTCCTCCTTAAATGAAATATCCTATCTATCATTTAAACATTTCTATATGAAACTAATTTCTAAATTCACGACTCTATCAATTAATCCTATATTAGAAAAATGGTATATTTATTATTTAGTTTATTTAATTTATTTGATTTCAAGATTACATAAGTATATCTTGAATATTTGAAAAATACTAATTATTACAACATTGGTTATACTACTGATTTTTTTATAAAGCTACCATGCCTACCATAAGAACCTCTATAATATAACTTCTAGAAAAATGGGAAACTTGAAGTATTTCAGCATATCTTAAAAAATGAAAAAGCTAGTAGATAGGAGGTTTTATTTAAGGAAGGCAATATTACTGTTGTTCATTGAACGGAAACATATGCTGCTCTCGTACGACAGTGAAACGTTGTGACAATTAATACTTTAAACGTTAGAATAATAGAGCATTCCGGATCATTGGGCAGCTACTTTAATACTAGAACTGTCAACCTCTTAATATGTACGTAAAGTGCAAAATAAAATTTTTATATTTTTATTAATTTAACATTTTTGAAATGAAAAGAAAAGAAGAAGGAATTAATTTTTATAGATCTGCACAATAGAATTCAGCTGTAAACTGGATTTCTTGTCTGTAGCTTGCTAGATTGAGATTGCACGAAGATTATGAAAGTCCTCTAAAATTTGGTTCATGGCTGGAAGCAGAGAAAAATTGATCTTACGTACAGCTAACCGCAAGCTTATATTTTTTTTTTCATAGAAACCAGTAATACGAAGCCGAGTAACGTTTATCTCCGTTTGAGTGCCGCTCAAGTAGTCAAACTGGAAAAAAATTATTTTATAATTTACACTGTGAGGCAACTTGACCTTCTTGAGAAGTCTAGGCGTGTAAATTCTAAACGACCGCTTTTTCTTCTTTTCTTTTTAAATTCAATAAAAAATTTTAACGTATATAAATTAAAATAATATTAATGATGTCATTGTCTTTCAGCTCTTTTTCATTCTGAGGAAGAAGAACCAACACGTGTCAACGCTTCATGTAATCCATCATGGAATAATGCCATTCTCGGTTTGGATGGGTTTAAAGTTCGCACCAGGTGGCCATAGCACTTTCTTCGCTCTCTTGAACACTTTTGTTCACATTGTAATGTACTTCTATTATATGGTGGCTGCAATGGGGCCTGAATATCAAAAGTACATTTGGTGGAAAAAGTACCTGACTACCTTCCAAATGGTAAATCCATTAATCGATAATGATCTGAATTTTTTAATTCTATTCAATTCTAATTAACACAAGAGGAATCTTCTTCTTCTAGGTGCAGTTCGTGTTGATCATGAGTCACCAGTTCCAGCTTCTATTCACAGAGTGCGATTATCCTCGCGGCTTCATGATTTGGATCGGTTTACATGGCGTGCTTTTCTTAGGTCTTTTTTCGGACTTTTACAAAGCAAAGTATGTGGGCAAAACGAAGAAACCAACAGACAAGAGTTTACAGAATGGTTCGACCGGTCTTTGTATGCCTATATTGGAGGATTCGGTGCCACGACAAAACGGTGTCTCGTCGTACGCGACGATCTACAACAAGGAATACAACAGTTGTTACAGCAACGGTACCAACAACGGTTACGTTGCCAACAATAATACAGAGAAAAAGCTCGCTTAGAACATTCTGATTTTGGTAAAAGCTCGTAAAGAACCATCGAGATACCAAATCACACGATGCAGTTAATCACGCGTTGAATCTCGCCGGCACTTTTGAGGATTGTGCTGTGACTTCGTACACAACGTCTTGTTGATCGATCTAATTCGAGTAGTGACTGCACGCGGTTCTACAGGAAGATAAACTATGCTAGTTGTAATTCGCCGCGAAGTCTGTGTTCATGTTCACGCGTAGAGTCGTCGACGAGAGACCAGTCGCGCATACGTTCGATTTTCTGCTAACGCTTTAAATTATTTCATATTAAACTGTATTAATGGGCTGGCGATTGCGTTTATCGGGATAGTCTAACAAGGTTATATAAGGGGGGTATATAAGAATTATTACTGATAATATATTATTAATAAGGAAAGGGCTCTTCTGCACTGTATTATTGTGTATCATATGTATGTATAATCGCATCCGCAACCGGATTGTGGGTGGTTCTGAAAATCGTTGCCTCGTCGATGGCTTTACGGATAAAAGCATAAAGGAACGTGAAGAATGACCGAGGAATGCGAAGAGACCAGAGTAAATAAACGGACAAAATTAAAACGCGCACACGATGAGTAAATTAATAATCGATCCTCATCGGAACATTATGTTTTTCGCACGCGATTGGCGACAGTGTTTTATCGCGTGCGTTATGTATGCGTGAGCAAGTGTGATCGTTTGTTAGTTATACGTGATTACGAGGCATTTCTTATTGGGACGCATCGAAACGATACCCTTTACCATATTTCCTTATTGTCCGACTCTGTCTCTCTATTGCCCCGATTGTGTTCAAAGCTTTGGTGTTCGTCGTATAAGTAAGCGTCTGTCGATTCGCATTTGAAAGGAGAAATCGTACCACTCCTTCCTCTCGAAGCTTGATTCTCCTCCTTTTTTATTGAGAGATCGTCGATTAGATCAACCTAGCAAAAGACAGTAGTTCTCTTGAATATGCAACGCCCGAATAGATTTTTTATTGCTTACGATCAAGCAACGCAATACTTATTTTTAATAAAATATTCGATGAAATCTGCGAATATTTCAGTTGTTAGTGCAGAATCAAGCTTCCGAAGAGTTCTAGAAATTCTCGACGAAATTTTTCTCTTATTCACCGTTCGAACTGGTCAAATTGGGAAAAAAGAAGGTTGAACGCTAATCGTTCGAATATATGTACATGTTATAAACGCATGGAGGGAAAGAGAAAACGTTTATCTAGGAATCATACAAATCTCTTATTAAGGATACAAACTTTTGTACTCTTCCTATTACGGAAAGATGAAGGTTTTTATTTATGATCGCACAGAAATAAAAAAATCTGACGAAAAGAAACAATTCGATCCTATAAATTTAATGTTGTATATTTTTACAAAGAAATAGATCAATTGCATAATAAAAGAGACGTTAATGGTGTCAAAGACGTGCTTTCTTGTGAAAGTATTCATATATGAAAATTTATTATTGCCAAGTTTCAATAACGTATTAGAAGAATATTTGAAGAATGGTTTATAATAAAAAAAGTAAAAAAGAAAAAAAAGAGAAACTAACGTCGACAAGACTGTTAATGTAGTCGTAAAATGTACATGTAAATATTATTTCCGAATTTCGAAAAAGATACTTTCTTTCTTTGGTAAAATTAGCTTCCAACGATATACGAATGCATTTCTTCAGTTGACAGATCAACAAGGATCTGTTCCAATCTTTATCATTCGTTCCAATGTGTACAGGAATTGATCTTCGAGTTACGATTTAGCGAATAATTTTATATCTTCAACGCTCAGAGTGTTATTCCTTTATCCGACCTCTTCCGTTCACGTAAAATCACACTAATATATTATTCCCAACTACGACTGAAGTCAAATCGTACATTATAACGCCATATAAATCAGTTAAAATCGTTCATCCTTTTATCACTTCTTTAATATGTGTAAACTCGCGGTAAATTCTATTCGAAACGTATTTGTATCCAGTGATTATAAATTTTTAATTCTACAATATCGTGCGAACCGATACGAGTCATGAACGTATTGCATAGTTGTTTTCGTTATTTATTTTTCTTTTCTTTAATATATATTTCATTATGAACGTATTTTTAAGAATATCTCTAGCATATAAAACAAAGCAATTTTGCACCTGTTAAAATCTTGCAAAAAGATACCATATTGTGTTTTTGGAAAACGTAACGTAAAAGTAAAGAATTCTGTCGAATCAACTCGTGTCTGTCAATGAGGACAATAAGCCGCGTCGACATCAAAACACGACGGTAGAACATTCTAGCAGAAGTTCGTAAATATCTCATCAACGCGTTTGTACAAAGATCATTTATCAGTAGAGTTCAAAAAATCTACCATAATCTGTCACAGCGATTAAGTATTCTCCGTACTTCTTCCGAAGTAAAACGCAAAGAAAAGAAGTTAAATAAAACTTCACAAAAGGAAAAAAAAGGCTGCTTCTTAGCATACGCGTTTTTACATTGGGCACGTGCAAGTACATAATACATTTCGGCTAAGTCTTGCACTCTTTTGATGAAATTACAATAATACTATTAAATCAAACAATACGATTTTTCGAAAATCCTTCGGAACTTTCACGATCAAGATTTTTGCAATTCATGCTACTCGAGGCTTTGAAATATTCTTCGTGTCGTTTTGACTAATGATCGCGATATTTTGTTGACATTACACTTTGCATTCTTAATCTTACATCTGATGAAGTTAGCCATAATGCGAATAAAATTTGCGAATTATTTTATAAAAGGTCACAGGAAGGAAGCCTCTAATGGTGTTAACTGTAAGATATCTGTGTACTAGATCGATTACCAATTCATTCATTCGAACAGAGTGTAACGGTCATGAAAAGAATTTGCCAACGTACAAGTGTACTTCCTTTCTTGTTTCTTTCCACGCAACATTCACGTTCTACAGGTACAATACGAAACGAGTTAAAATTACCCCATTCTCAAACAAACCAACTATTCATTTTTTGTATGCGTATATATGAAACAATGCATATACAAAATGCGTATACAAAAGACAAAAGAAGAAAATTAAAAACACCGAATTCTCATGATATATACTATATGTAAATTTAACGAGTGGGTATTTGAGTTTTATAGAGGAAAAGAAAGAGATTACTTGCGCATAAACACATACATAAATCAAGATGGTCGATCGTCTTTCACTTTCAAAAATAAGCATGGGAAAAGAAAAAGAGAAGAAAAACTGTTCAAACCACGTGAAAGGTGTCACAAGCCAAGTTCACATGAGGCCGAGAAGATAAGAACACACACATCGTCATGTACCTACTTAATGTTACGAACTCTGTAATGATTATTGATTCTCATTATATTTTTGTACATAATTGGGGAGAATTACACGAGAATAAATGAATTAAAAAGGAGCGAGTTGCCTTCAGCCATGAACACAGGGAAATCGGTGTACGTTTATTTAATGATTGACACACCCCTTGAAAACGGTACGTACTAGTATTATTGCTATATAATTGTTAACTAAACACTCCAGGAAGTAAATAATGACAGCAATGTTTGAGTAGTTCGCCCTATCCATATCGATTGAAATTAGATGAGACAGAAACTCTCTCGTATTATACTTCATATTTACTATAACTGTATATTATAATAATCTGTAAATTTCGAAGGCCTATTGACAGCTATTTTATTAACAATTTATAATATCTTTGATTCTAAGTTCATTACATTTACTGGAATACTCGCACGATGTTACGCAATAGAAGTATACTACTACACAATAGAAGTATACTGACATTTTCATATAAAAATTTGAATATCGCTGTATGCAATGAAATTTGGCACATTTAGAAATACAACGATATCAATTGTTAGAGTATTATTAGATTACGATGAGGTTCAGATAGCGAAAATGTTTATTACTATTTTGTATATGAAAATTACGCGCGTGAAATGAAATTCAAAATTAAAAGACAAATTTAGTAATTAGTACGATACTACGGTAGGTTATATTAATTACAAATCTTTTCATATTTTATATTACTAAACGAATAGTATGTGCAATATAAATAAACGCATTCTACACTATTTTAATTTTCGTCGAGTTAAGTTTATAAATTTGAATTTGAAAATAATATCGATTTTGATATCGATCTAACGTCGAGTTATCGATCTATCTATATATGTACCATAATTGAACAGAACACGAATTGTGTATGTCATTGCGGCGTCGCTGGAAAGAGTGCAACAATGAAAAGATTGTATAGAATTACTTCATCGTATGTGTATTCATTAAACGTAATTTCGTATCTAATCTTTAATTCAGTTTATATTTTCTGTACGTTTGACACTTGATATAAGTGACAGTTGCTGCACGTTCCGAATTTCCATGCAATGCAAAATGAATGAATGGTGGAACAGTGATGTTAATTTTTACCGAAATTCAAATTTCGTAATTAAAAAATCCGGTTACAGTAATAACAGAAGCATTGAGATTCTACGATACACGTAAGTGATTACTGTTCTAACTACCCTTATGAATGTTATTCATACCGAATGAAAATTATTTTTAAGAAATCTATGAGTAAATATTATGTTGATACGGTGACATACGGCACGCCGCGAAGTCATCCGACAATATATTACAAAGAATAACAAATCATAAGCATAACACAGGTGCGTATCTTGCGAACAAAGATATGTATCAAAGAAGATGAATTTTTGAAAAGACAGAAGATGGCAGTTTTCCTAAGATATCTCCCATATTTATTCAGTCGATATAGAACAGTTTTTATATAATCGATCATTTTCTACGAAAGAAAGCGATCGTTACCGTAACAAAAATAGCAGCGTGATTCGCCACAATGAAACATTATTCGAAAAAAAACTTGTATTACAAGCATAATCGAATTTTCTAGGATAATCACGTATACGTTGGTTCACAACATTTCGCAACGTTAAACATAAAATAGAAATCAAAACATCGAGATCGTTATCGATCAATCTTCGTAGTTACGTAACCACATAAAATTTCAAACTTTCTTATGATTTCACAGTTCACGAATCGCCGAGAATTACAAATACCGGCGTCGTAATAAATCCACCATATTGTTGATACCTTCCAAAGACTTGCATTGACACGTTCTTGTTTATCATTGTTCAGTCGGAGAAAAACTTAGGGTTTTGTGGGCTCCCCAGCTGGTAGTTACGGTCCTGTCGGCGGTTCTCAGTGCAACGACGAAACTCATAGCGCACTACAGGACATCAAGGGAATACGAGAAAGGTACGGCGATTTTGCGATATGATGACGATGATACGTACGGTCGTGAATACGCTGTATGAGAGTGATGCGTAACACACACCAAGAAGGAGGAAGAATCGTCGAGCAAGCTCGAGCATCTCCGTCGAGCCCCGCCCTGTATATATTTTTAACCGGATCCATCGAAAGTCTGGCCGGCGTGGCACACCGTTCGTTCGAGCAAGTGAGGTTTCTATTGACGTGCAGGAAGAAAGAAAAAAGTCAGAAGGACGCAAACAAAAGACAGGATACATTCGAACGACGCAACAAGTGAAGAAAACTGCATCTCTTTCGTTCGACCTGCACGCTACTGGTGAGTAACATTTCTTTCGATCAGCTGATTATTCAGATTACCGGTGTATTCAAGGCATCATGATCTAAGCGTGCTCCCGTCTCGTGGAATCGATGCCGCGCAGCACCTTTGCGCATGAATCGAGCCCCTTACAGCGGACAACCCATTGGACGATTTCGATGAAATGGTTCAGATCGGTTAGGTGCACGTGCTTCGGCTCAAATATATACATACTCATCGTCAATGACGTTTAGTTATTCAGTGTGATAAGGTAGCTAAACGGAATTGTGCTTTTCACAAAGTTGACATAAACACTGTGGAAAATAAAATATACAGTAGCTCATATAGTATTTGAGCACTAACAAAAACTTTTTATTTAATATACTATGTGTGTTAGACAAAACATTCTTGACATACATAGATTCTATGTCTAGTGCAAGTATACGTATATAGTTTTTTATAACACACATAATATATACAAAGAAATTTCCTATAGTAGGTATTCAAATACCTCCTTGAATCCCTATATACATAGCGAATAGATGGAAATTTTCAAATGAACCTCAATTGAATGTTTTAATTACTGAATGTTAGAGATTCGTGACCTTAGTAACTTCTTAAGGTATGATATCTTTTATGATCATCAGATACGCTCGTTTGTATGCGTTTGTAAGTATCTAACGAAACTTCAATTAGCACATCGCATAAGTACATCGTTGATTTCTTATTTAAGAATAGTGTTAAACAATACAAGCATTAATTAATCTCAATTAATTTATAGCAAATCCAAATTATAAACAGGTATAACAGTTTCACAATAAGATTAATCTGTACGATCAATTCATAAAACGAAATTCTGTCTCAATTATCGAAGTTAACTGTCTATTATAGTCATCCTGCTTCATAACAATAGTTTTAACCACGTAAGAAATAAGCATCGTTTTCCAGTCGAACAAGGACAAGCCCGGTAACATTGGCGATCTAGAGAATACAAAATCAGTGTGGTACATACGACACAGATATTCCAAAAAATCACGCGTGCATTCATTACGAAATAAATCATGTATTCGCTGAAACCGGCGAGATTGTTGCGAGAAACTTCGGTACTCCGATGTTGCCTCGTGCACGTGTGTGTTGTAAATCGCTAGGAAAATCGAAGGAGGGAAAGTCGATAAGGAATAGAATGGTATTGACCAATTTCGTGACAATAGAGGACGTTTCGACATTTATAAAAACGAAAGCGTCACGAAATCCAATAGACACACTTATCCTAGATCGATTTGCGTAATTTTGTTTACACGCGAGTGGAAGTCGCGAGATGAAAGTTCTCGAATCGCATTAGCTTCCACAGGGAGGTTTTGGACGAAATCTCTCTAATTCGTCGTATCGAGGTTTGCGAGAGCAGCGTGAACTGATTCGTTCAACGATGATGGAAATAAAGCTGACGTTAACGAACATGGAAATGGAAGTTTGTGAGGGTCAGTTGGATCTCTCTGTCTGTCTGTCTGTTTGTTCGTCTCTCTCCCTCTCCCTCTCCCTCTCTCTCTCTCTCCCTCCCTCTTTCTCTTGTCTGGCATTCTTGCAACCGGTTTAACTTCGATTTTCACTTCCGAGTGTCGTATACAAGTAAAAGCCGATATCGTTATCGGAACAATGGAAAAACCAAGGAGCAAGGTGAACAGAATTTCGACGGAACTTATCCACTGGGGAAAGAAAGTGTACGATGACGTTGGGTTTACGCATGATTTCTATGTTCTACGTACGTAAATCTTCATGGAATTCCACGGAAATCACGATCTATTGGAACCACGACTGAAGGTCTCGGTAGAAACGAACGTTCAACACGTTCAATTATACTAATTAGACATAACGTCGAGACGGGACTTTTTTGCATTGCATCGACCACTCGTTGAAACGATATGAAACACGCGAGAAAGTGTTACGTATACAGTGTGCAATCCGAAACGTAGCTCTGAGTACAAATAAAAGAATTTTTTGGATTTTTGTAAAATATAATTTTAAGGAGTATTATAATTTTATACGATAAAGTTCCACCGGTGAATCACGCGCGATCTATCGTGCGCGTGCTAGGTCGATCGTTGGTGTCGATTCTTTCAATATTCTCCTCGCGTATCAGCAGATATTTCTCCACAACGAGACCTTCGACATATTCCACGGACCACGGAATCGAAGACTGCGTAAAATTCTTCGTTCTTTTTCTCTGTCTTTCTCTGTCTTTCTCTGTCCTTCCCTGTCTTTTCCCTTAGACGGTTACGCTCCGTTCACCACAGAAACAGAGTAAATCCACGGGAATCCTTCGTTTGATCAAGTCGTGAATTAGGCAACTAGAAAGGCGGAATTAAGCGAGTCGAGTCGACATTTCGTGGCTATCGTTTCTTACTTGGATCACCCTTTCTTCGTTTATCTACTTTTAATTACGTAAAATTCTTTGAAAAGCACAAACTTTTAAGCTAATATAACGTTTGTAAAATTTCGGACATGGTAGAGAAATCATCTCGGTCGTATTTCGTCGAGCAATTGAATGGAAATCTCTAAAGCGCGTTTAGTACATTTTTGGAGAAAACGGTTTTCAAGTTACACTGTTCCATAAATTTCAAACACCTAACGTGCTTCTTACGTCCCCCCTTCCGACGAAATAGCTATAACCTGTGTATACTAAAACGATTGACAAAGGGTATAAAACTATATTGTTAATCGAATTTTCGTTAAAACGCCCTATAGACCCATATTCGAGGTTTCCATTCAATTGTTCGACGATGAATATCCAGACGTTCAATCACGTCTCACGATTGTAGTTGCACTTGAACAAAGTTCGTTAGACGGATGACGACGAAGTATTTGCACGGACGAACGATTATTTCAACGGTGCGTAATTCCCGTCGATGCCGAAACTTTCTCCCGCGGCATGGACTTCGGTAGCCCGCTCGATGAGAAATTCCTCTCCCTACCCCTGCGCGGACGACTTCTATGTAATCGAGACAGTCAAAGGAGAATCATCCAATCGAATCTTTATTTTCCAACGTATGATTATGTTGCGTTGCGATGAAACAGAGGGAACTCGCTACACAATTCTGTACAGTTAACTCCCTACAGAATTATTTTCCGAACTTCTTTTTCTTTGAACAAACTTCCACTGACCCAATATAAGATTTCAGTACTTCTTTCAGCTTAGAGTTCAGCTTCTTTTTCTGTTCTTCGCGTGCTCTCGTTTAAATGGTTGCAGCAAATCTCCAGGGAAGTATAGGAACGATATGACAAAAAGGTGGGCCTCGTTGCGAAAAATAATGTAGGTCAGGTGACCTCGAGGCGCGATCCATCAGCTGGCTGAAAAACAGGACACAATGTCGAGCATACCGAATCGTGTTAATCACGATTCACAAACGGTACGAATCGCTCCATTAAAGCCGCCAGCCGGGAAAGAACATCGTGGGCACGTTTCTACCGTTGTGCAACGGACTATCAACACTCACGCTCGACTTTTGCGACGGTGATTCGTTGGTTCGTGTCCCGAACTCGGTGAAACAGTAGGCCAAGGCTAAATTCTTTGTGTATCGGGTCCTCTGTTATCGGTCGATCGATAAAATCGAACCGAATACGGTACTTTGTCTCAAATGTTGCGCCGTGAGATCTGCTTCTTTTACGAGCTACTGTACCATCTGACGCAGTGACACTCACGGAAGCGGTTGGATAATTTTCGTACCGTTCATAAACCACCGTCGTAAAACATCGTCCGACTTGATTAAATCTTCGAACTTAAAACGGATCGACCGTTAACCCCTGGAAATTATATTTAGAAACCCCTCTGTGCGTATTTCTGCAGATAGAAAAGTACCGGTGTACTCGCGCATTAATTGCAGCAGCGCGCGCGTATTGCGATCAGCTGAGCATGAATGATCCAATGTTGCCGCTTACGTAAGATGAACGAATTAGGTCGTGTGCCATGTGGAAAATGCGAGAACTCCTCTTGAATTCTTCTTCGAGTGAGCAATTGCTCCGCGTGCGACAGCCATTCACTGCCCACTACCGCAACGAGATACCGCTCCACGTTCACCGATTTGTACAGGTGGTTTCATCGGTGTATATCGTGCCTTCTGTTCGTTCGTTCGTTCGTGTGAACAATCGTGTGTGTGAGGGAGGGAAATAGACTGCTCCGAAATTCGCAGTCGCGTATCCAAACCGTTCTGTCTAAACAACTATCTGTGAAAATAATTAGTGAGTATCTGCTTTGAAAACTTAATAAATTATACAGTATGTCTTATAAAACACGAACGTCACATTTACCGTAGAAGAGTTTAGATGTCACTAGCGATCAATATTTGATGCCTCGTACATTTAGAAATAGACGTTGCATCGACAGTGAACACTTTGTAAAAATATTCATTGATCGGTCATTTTCCAGTTTATAGATATATAGCCTATTTAAAAAATAACGTATTCGCAATATACTATTATTCTGTTGAATGCCTAAAACAATTTTCTTATTAACAATTTGCGCAATGTTATTGAATGCAATTATACGTTCGTAGATGCAAAAAACATGAGGCAGCACGCGATAGTAATAGAATGAATTTTAAGCATTGTGGTTAAATGTTTTCCTTTGAGATAAACTTCCGTTTTATTGCCTACCAACGATTCAAGTGTACTGTAATTTGCTCGTTGTTTCGTAGAACGGATCAGTTGTCAGAACTCTGCTAAAAGCAAAAGTAGCTGTTTCGTTCGTTTCACCAACTATTTGCAACCTCTTTCAATTAACAATGAGAAAGTTATGTAATCGAGTGTTATCGTGTAATAAATGCCAGATTGGAAAAGTTACTTTTATGATGCGCGTGACTGTCGACACGTTTTTATACCTCACTTTTGTTCGATGCTACTGAAGTAGCTCCTATTCTAACGAGAGGCCTGACCTTCGTTCGATCGACCAAATTTCATTGAATTTATTACTAAATTTTATACGAGCCATCGTCGCTTAATCAAATTTTCTATACATGAAAACCAAGATTGTTGTATTCACTACTTATCTGTTTCTTCATATATTCTGTACAGATACGTTATAGCAGTAAAACAAGAAAAAAAATTGAAAGGTATTTGTTTCCAATTCGTAAATTGTGCACGTACTTTGAAACTTAGACGATAAATAATGTCAACGCGCTTCGACTCATTTTGACTAGAGATTTGAGATTTAAAATTGTTGACCAATAGCCGATGATTCTTCGATCGGTGAAAACTACCCATCATGAAGGAAGGTTACAGGAGAGTTCAAAGAAACGTGCTCGTTTGTATATATGTATAGCCATAACGACCGCCGCGGTCTGTTTTGAATTTGAATATCGTTTAACTCTAAGGACACTCGTGGAAGAGATGTTAACGATATTCTTGATCATGACGCAGTGCGTAGGGATTCGGTGCCTCGAGGATTCCTCGTGATCTTGAACTTAATACAGTCGACCAGCTTTGCTTTGGTTTTATGCAAATGCAAAGTTTGTAAAGTCGAATGGCTCCACTCTGTCGCAATGTTTGCTTGAAAATACGCTGCTCCAAGATCCCGGAGGCAATCAGCCAGCCAACCAGTCACCTTCTAAGCTTCACATTTTAAGCAGTTCCTCTTCCTCTTCAACGAATTATGGTCGGTCATTTATTGACGATTTTGAACTTCACAAAGAATGCAAGGTCTCTCGTTCGTCGATCTATGCCATTCAATAAAATCGATCGTAAAACACTCGTGGGTCGTCTGAACCATCGATCTCTACTCGTCCAAATATTTTCAAAAATACATACACATGGAAAGTGACGTAATTAGCAATGAAATTGCGTCACCAACCAAAAACGTGTTGCTTCGTTGCGAAAGACCGTGATACCTACTTACTCGCTGGATTTGGCGATCAGACAAAATCGCACGACACCGACCGCTCTTCCTCGATAATCAGGTCTCTTCTACGAGAATCGTGACGCGACGAGACGCGACGTCTTCGCGGAAAGGACAACCGTGCACTCTCGTCTATACGGTAATTGGCAAGCCAACCACGCAATGTCGTACCGAGAAAATGTATCTTTAGATCGGTACGAGTGCTGTTCGAAATCGAGCGCGAGTTTTTGAAAATTACCATTCACGTTCCCGCACGAACCCAAATTTTTCCGACGTCTGAATTTCGTCATACGCAATTACGTGCGTGGGAAGAGTACATACAATAAATTCAGTAATCTTTTAGGGAGAATTGCGCGAGAAAAAAAGATCAACTTTATTCATATGTCAGATTCGTTTTTACCTTGAGTCACTGTTAGTTTCGAAGATATAATAAGATATAATAAGCCAGAGGCTTCGCCGAAATACGGAGAGAATTCAAAATAGGAGGTGGAATCATCTTGTGACGTTACAATTTGGTAGAAAATACTGTCTTCTCTTGTTTGGTCGTTTTTCTGCGTCGCTGAATAAGAAACGTCTATCGTCATCGATATACGAACTCCAGGTCAAATCATTTGCGTTTTTCACACGTCTATGCTTATTTTGAAAATGATATTTTTTACACGAGTAATTATGCTGTTCGAAGAAAAGCAGTGGCTTGTAACTGCATGAGTCGCAAAATTGCGAGTCCGTGGAAAGTGCATGTACAAATCGTTACGTTTTTACTTTCTATATGCGAAAGGATGCGAGAATACTGTTGATAGAAATTGAAGGCGAAACTCTTTGCCAACCATTGTTCTAGTTAGGAATAGGATAAATAGAAACCATATTTTAAGAAAGATTAAGAAAACCAACTTGACATAATGCATTCTTCTTCACGGAAATCGGAGATTTAATAAAAATTGGAAATCATATTTATAAATAATTATTTGCATTACCATTTTGCAATATTAAGGCACGAATAATTTATAAACAAGTTAAGTCGTGGTATGTATTGAAACAACAAGAGTCACGTAACTTGGTAATAATAATACATTTTATTGAATATAGAATGTGATTCGAGTAAATTTGCAAATGTCAAAGTTTTGAAGAGAGGGAAGCATCCTAAACAAACAGAACATATTCCGTAAGTTTCCGTAGCAGGAATCCGACTAGGTACGAGAAACGAATCGAAAAAAAAACACGTTGAAAATTCAAAGTAGTGAACTCTGCCTCGAAGCAAGCAAAAGGCAAATTTGTAAAACCGCCAAAGTTTTCAATTCGAATTCTAATTGAGTTGTTAAGGAAATGTTCACGAATGGAATTTACCTAGCGATCAATTTTTAATAGACACGGGCGAAAGATAAATGAACTATTTGTATTTCGTGCAAGTTCAACAAAGATCGTACACACGTTTTAAGTCTTTAAACCAACTGTTTTTATTACGTATTCGCGAACAAATCCTTTGTCACATGATGTTAGTCACGTCGGCCAAACGAACGAAACCTTCATCTGACTTCTTGACCATCGACCAAAAGGGCTCCGAAGGATTTAAACTTATCTCGCAAGATTCATTGTCGCTTGTAATTACATTCTTCCATTATGATATCTTTTAATTTTGTGATCTTTTCCACTAAATAAGTCAAATTTATTGATAATTTTCTTGTATTTATGAAATTAGAAGCTTGTTTATAAGCAAACAAAATATGATTATTAGGTTTTTTATGGAAATATAATGATAATGAATTATTTATCAGTCTATTACATGATTTATTGAAATAGAACGTTGAAGAAGGATACGTGTTTACGTATCTACACTTTTAGCAAGTCATACTTAGTATTTCACAGAAACAATTCGCGTCATTAATAAAATTTAAATTTGCAGACTTTACTACCTCATACATACGTAGTTGTTATTTCCTATACATTTTTTAATTATACGATTGAGTTTAAAATTATCATAAAAGATGCAATTATGTGTAATAATTCAGTAAAATAAATAAAAAGATATAAGTAAAAGACAAAGTAAAAGAAAAACATTTACATAGATCAGGAATAAATCAGAAAACGCGGATTACGCGGTTCACTAAGGATTAAAATATATTCTCCGAAATCAAAATACGTTTCAAAAATTTTATAGTCACGTTATCTCGAGAAATAGTCTCTCAAGAAACAGTCACGCTAGTCTCGAGAATGGGTAGCGACTTTGTAAAACTGAAAATTGCCCACATATGTAATACTTTCCGGCGAAACGCAGAAAGTGCAAGTACTACCATTAACCAGTTAACTGCGTTTGACGATTATACACGTCAAACAAAAACTTTATTTCGGTACGTTTGACGTGTATACTCGTCGCTTGTATTTGTTTACGCACTGCACGATCTAACCCCATAAGAGATTTCTAAAATTAAATTCTGCTGTTAACTGGATAAAAAAATCTCTATTAACCTTTAAAAAGCTCTATTAAACAGAGGACCCCGAGAAAAAACCTAACACCGATTTAACAATTTAGCATTCTGTATAACAGTGAGAAGAGAACATCAGCGACCGATGTCCATGTTTAGTGAATTTTTACAACGTAGCGAGAATGATAATGACGAGGTATCATCAGAGGGAGATAATACTATAATAGCGATAAAATAATAGCGATAACGAACGCAATGCAATACGTAATAAAATATATAGATACACGTATTTTATAAATATATTCACATTTCTTAACACATTCTTTATATATATTATAAGCTATATCACAGGCATTATTAGAACTAAATCTAAAGGACCTATAATGTGCATTTAGGATTGGGTCACAGAGACCGGAAATTAACCTGTCTTGTAACGATTTTTCACATACCCTCCGAAGGTTAATCATATGACTGAGGATAATTATATTACTTTGTAATATAAATGTTTAGGTATTATTCGCAGAAACAATTATCTTTAGCGTCAAAGCAAGGAAAAGGATTGACGTAAAACTTTAACAGACCGCCATAACCTGCTTCATAAATCGTCCTTTTTTGTTGAATTCTAATTAACTGTGTAATTCGTTATATAAATTTATTCATTCTGTGTAGACAATTTATAGCTGTGATAATTTGTTATAATTATTCTCAATATATAAGTCGTTTAGATCTTATATAATACGTGATGGTTTAGCTTGAAGTAAATTTTTTATTTAGGAATGTTTCAATCCTGCACTAGATGATTTGTGTTTTATAAAATATAAGCATAAATCTTCTTATCTTCAGAAACAGTAGCCGCGTATAAAAGCTACGAATGAAATAAGTAGGAAGTAAATCGTAGAGAACATTTCAGAAACAAGCGAAGAGGAAGACTCGCAGGTGGAATAATTAGTAGAGACGAAAGAAAAGTAGAAGGATCGCGAAGGGCGGCAAGAGACGCGCGACGAATGTTGTCCATGAAGGCGACCGATCTGGCGTCAAGCGTCGAAGGATCGAAAAAGGTAGAAGGGATGCGATACCAATATGGCGGCTCGGTTAAAAGCAATCCACCAGCGTAACCGCTGTCAGTCCGCAACTTGGCACGGCGGCAGCGTGTTCATTCGTACGAATATTATCGGTGTCGCATAAGCGCGAGTTTCAACTCCGACCCTTTTTTCCTCTTGTTTCTTTAGCTTTTTATTTTTCTTTTCTTTTCTTTTCTTTTCTTTTCTTTCCTTTTCTTTTCTTTTCTTTTCTTTTCTTTTCTTTTCTTTTCTTTCCTTTTATTTTCTCTTCTTTTATTTTATTTCTTTCGTTCCTTTTTTTAAATTTTCGTTTTGTTTCATTCAATTTGATTTACCCTAGTCTATTGTTTGATACGATTTCGTAAAGTCACGAGGAGAGAAAGGAGGAGTCAAGCGAAAACATCGTGTCTCCGTAGCCGATTTATAAAATCGTGGCGATTCGTCGTCTGCCCACCGTGCCTGACAACTGGTCTTCGTTCGTTCATCGAGCAGTTCGTGCAAATCCGAGAAAAACTTGGCACAAGACGAAGGTTCATGAAGGGACAAAAATTCGTCGAAGAATTTCTCAATCAACAGTGACACGAGAGAGAAGAAGAGAGTGTGTGTTCGATTGTTCAAAAAGAGACGATTACGTGAGATAACTGCTGTCTTCGACCGATCGTCCGGTAAGTGAGCTGAAAGTAACGCTGCCACGCTCGCTTCCAATAGAAGCGCAACCACTACGTGCGGTTGTTTTTCCTTCTGACATGACGTAACGAATTGACGCCGTCCCACGGAAACGACTTCGTACACCCGCCTCTCTTTCGGTTCGCTCACCGAAACGATAATTCACCGGTTGTTCATTTATTTTTACGCCTCGCGGTTTCTACCGTACCACAACGACTCGACCAAAAATTACGCGCGTCTCCCTTTCTCTCTTTCTCTCCCTCTCTCCCTCCCTCTTTCTATTCACCCTTTGATTACTCGTATGCGTTACAGGTGGTGCAATTTTAATCGTCGTTAATAAAAATGAAAAAGTCAAGCTCGTCGCTGTTATACGTTTCTGGGCCAGTGTCTTATCTCGCAATTACTCGGTAGCAAATAACGCGCGATTACTTCAAGCAATATGAGTGAACCAAGTGATACGAACCTTATCACTGCACGATATCGTGCTCAGATATAATTGCTCCGAAAAAGATATGCACACGCGTAGACAAAGTTGTTTCTTATTGAGTACACGCGCGCGCAATATATATTACCTACATATATTTTGAAACTGCCAACACGGCGCTTCGTGTGTTTATCTCGTAGGAATTCGTAGCGCGGCATAAAACTGCTCCCGATAAATATAACAGTGATATTTTCTCCTGTCACTGAACCAACCAATCAACTCCTAACCGTACTCTCCTCGGCGTAAACGCTAAGACAGTTCCCTCTGTTGACGTTGTCTTTACGGTCTTCCTCTCACACGCTGTTTTGTCCCGTGAATCACGAACCACGTGAGCAGTCGATTTGACTTCGATTCACGTTCTACTCCATCGCATCGCGCTTCTTTAAGGCGTGTACTTAGGTACTTAGATTTGCCTGCTAGGTGGTCTTCGTCGTCGTACAAACTTCCATTGTTGGTTTCGAACTTGAAAAATTGCGATTCAATTCGATCTTTTTTCGATTGGAACTTTACTATTCATCTTGTCCCTTCACATTTGCATTCCTTTAGATACCTTTCACTGCCACATTTTATAATACCTTAGCCACAAAAAGCGTGGTATACACAAAAGGTAGTAATATTTGGATATATTGAATACTAAAACCAAACATTTCAGCGCTATCTATATTTTGATAATATTCGTGTAATAGGATTTTCATTTTGGGTTGCACAGATCCGTTAAGTTGCTTAAAAATTGTTAAATTTTGATTTTAAATGATTAAATCGGTAAACGTTGACTCTCGTGCCACGTTGATCGTACGTATATACTTTAAGTGTCATTATCTTTAAATTCATATTATTCAATATCTGAAACAACAACAACAATAACGATCCCTTCAGACATTTAATGTCTTCGACGATAATTTCATTAGATTCGCAGAGACCAAGTTAAACATTACGCGAGATACAAGAAATGAATTAAAAATAATTTATTAGTTACGTGCATAACATATTATTATCAAGGCAATTAGAAATGGAGTAGATATCGACTCAGTTGTCCACAAAATGTTAGTTTTAATGACACAAGGTTTTTATTCTTGCTGTATTCATTATTTAACTATCATTTTATACATGCACATTTCAAACACATATACCGAAAATCGATTACTTTGTTTTATTACCAGGCTCGCCTCTGGTCTCTCCAGTATTTACTCGTCCAATATTTATGCAGGTTGGAAAACACGAAATTTGAAACGAGAAATAACAAGAAAATTGATTCCCGAATTACTAATTACGATATACGTATCTATAGATGTTCTAATTTTCGTAAAACTTAATATCGTCACTGTTCATTGTTCCGTGCAAATTTTAATGGTTCCTTTGCGTTGGGCGACCCATTAACTTTTAAACGAAGGATAATTTTTTGTATTCCTCCGATTCCCTGCACGATTTGAAACGCATATTAATCGTGACCAATTGTTGCTTAGGGAGATCCACAATCGGAAGAAGCGAATCTTGAATCTGTCTAATTGCCAATTCGAATCTCGAAATGCGGCGTCCTTGCATGATTGGCAGACTTCCTGAAAAATTGAACGAATATTCAGAAACGTTTAAGCTTCTCCATCATCACCGTAATGGTCTAAATTATTTATTCATTAAAATTGCAAAAACGTACTCTTAATTCTTTTGTTTTAATTCTTCCCCCTTTTTATATACTTGCACGTATACGTAATTAAAAATATAGATGTTTGATAATGCGAACGTTTGGAAATTTGAATACTTAAAAATTGAAATATATGCTTTTCAATATTGGTGAATAACAATAGGTACTGGTATAATTTAAAATGTCTATTTAAATTCTATTTAGATATCTATATATTTGACTGTGATATACGGAACTATTCATAATTATTGCTAATGATACGAATATAATAGTATATTTAAGTATACAGTATTTAAGTATTTATTGTAACATTTACATATTTACTAATTAATTAGGCTCAAGTGTATTAAAATTTGTATCATGCAAAGTACTTTTATATGTCTATAAAAATTTGTTATTACAAAACTGAAATGTAAAAGCCGACAAAAGGATGCTTCGTTGGACGGTTATACTGTAATAATATATTTTATAATATATTTGGAACAATTATATATATAATACTATATTAATTATTAATTACTAAATTGTTATATATATAATAATATATATTATATATATAACAATATATTTTATTGGAACAGTAGAGAATTGGAACCCCGTATTCTTGATTGTATTATTAATTGGAAATTATATTTATCTTAAATTTCAATTATTCAATGCCCATAGACTTTTGTAGTCGTTCGAATAATCATGAACAGTAATGTATGTCCATGATGAAATATGGTCCAAAATTACTTGTTCATGAATAACTATTATGTGGGGATTTTCTTTTTTGTCACAGTATTAATATTCCTTTCGTAATCCTTTAGGTATTAGTGAAAATAATAAATAACAAAGAAGAATTTTTAATTAAGGAACATCTTGTTCGCTGACATAATTACAAAAAGTAAGGTAAAATATTTCCAATATTAATAACTATTATCTGTATTTATATAATTCATATTACCTATATTTTAGATAGAATTTTAAATACAATGAAGAACAAAGTGCATCCTCTTTGGTCGATTATATAAGCTTGAAATTATGTTTCCATAAAATCGAACTGCAATCGTATTCATGTTGCTGTATTTAGTTGCATTTCATAATTTTTCATAAGCGCGCTTCGGTTCACACACTTGAGAGAAACAATTGGGTCAATAACACTACTAATCACTTACGCACTTTTATGATATATTAGTTAACGATATATGTTTCTCTGACAAACGTCGTGCGTGAAATGATTCGTTGCTCAAATAGCACCAAAGAATGACTTGAACGTCTGACCTCTACCTTTAAGAGCCTTGGATACACGCGAGACGGAAGTTTCTGGCCGCCGTAGTTCGCGATGAATTCGAAGTGGTTGGTTAAAACCTAATGTCGCATGTTTACATACTGATCAAAATAAATGCGTATTGCTCAACAAAATGTTATTAAAATAACATCACGAGCATCGTAAATAGATTTTAGATTTTTTACGCGTTTATTTTCAGGATGTTCCTTATTGATAAAAAATATTGAACACGTAGATATCGTTAAGAGAGTAACGTGACTTATCTTTAAGTGGCTCGAATCGTTTTAATCGACATTAATGTTGTGTATGTGTCTGTAATATAAAAGTATTGGGTGGAGTACCATTGGAATTCCTTGGATCTTACGAACTGGTGAAATACAAGGCAATTTGTTTTGGATATTATGGAGGCTTAGCGACCGAGAACTTACGCATAACTAGTGTTCGATTACCGAAATTTATCACAGATCGATGATTTCTCACATAGCTCTGGATACGCGGTGATTTGAACGCGCTCTGGCAATCACGCGGCAACATATCTACTTGGTTACATATTACGTGAGAGGACGTTGCGACACCCGGCAAATTTTCTGAAAGAAACCGAAACGAGTTTTGCTTTCTCTCTGTACTTTTTAAACTTCTCGCTAGATTGTTGACTACTTTTATATTCTACTGCAGGTCGGAAAAATCCAATCAGTAAGTTATTATAATTGTAACATTCCTCGATACTGACGAAACATTGTTGAATTTAGAACTCCTTTGAACGAAGAAAATCTTTATACGCTTGCTGTAATTTGATCTTTTAACAGAATTACATATATAGCTTTCTATTTGGTAATCCGATAAATAGACTGCAGATGTTTGTGCACTCGTAGAAAATTTAAAAGTGAAGAACTATAAAGTACATAATATACAAAAATATATAAACGAGGTATAGTATCTGATAAATGAAACAAAAGTTTTACGCTTTTGTTTATCTTCATATAAATACGAATCCGCAGTCTAGTATAATTTAAATTATCGACTTATCTCACACGGTAAAGAAAACAGTTTACAAATGGAATATTGTAATTGCATAGCACAACTGCTACGTGGTTAATACGAATTACCAATCCACGAGAAGGCGGTGCTCTCAAATAGTTAAATCTCCCGTGCAACATAGAGTCTTCTTAATTTCGTACAACTGGCAATAGTTCATCAATTTTGTGCGTATTTTTCGTGATTATCGAACTATGTCAAGAAAAAACTTTAATACAATCGTTACGTAAGTGGATACTATCGGGTAGCTTCTTCTTTCTAACCAATATACCGCCGTGAAGTACCATTAAATCATCATAGCTCTCGATAGGCTGTAGCTTCATGCAGCTATGTACTTTCCCCGCGCTTCTTATTATAGAGAACTTGTTCGTCCTATCTAGCTTTGATTTTGGAGGAAAAAAGGTTAATCGGTGTGTAATAATCTTGCCCGATGAAATTTCAGAAATGGACGAGAGAAGCGATTCGCGGGAACAAACATGACTTCTTGAACATGCTTTGTGCATGTGGCAAAAACGTGCTTGAGGTATACGTTATTTACTATTTGCTTGTTTGTTTTTCTTAATTGTTTCTTCATAATTTGTTCTTCCTTTAAAACATTGGAATTCTAAAGAATTTTCTGGAAATTTTTGTATTTCGTTCACCAACAAGCCTCTGCCTTGACGTGTTTTAATTGGGAATCTAGAAAATTCTAATTCGTATCTAGAAAATTCATAAAGACAACAAACGATCATGGAAAACAGAACTGTGTAAAAACAGTTGCATATATTCGATTAGTTGGCATATTAAACGTCGATGTTATGTTTATGGAAATAACAATCAAGATTACGTAAAATAACATTGAAGCAAATACTGTACTGATTGTCGAACATGTTCAACTTTTTTTTGTCCCGAATCTCCTTGCGAGCTGTTGTTACTTGCTAACTATTGAGATCTGTCACATCATCGGGTTGGATGACACAGCAACGATTTACCACATTGAGGTTTTCATGTTGCATGATACAACATGGACTTGCGTAATTATTTTAATGTGACATTTTTTTTTTTTTTTTTTCGTTAATCGTATTTCGACGCAGTTTAGCATTCTTAAACTAAAAGCCACAAAAACGTTATGTAATTAATTCGAACGTGCCTGAGAAACAGCGCATGTGATTTCTCCTTGATATCGTTAATATTGCAACAGCGATTGTCATTCAGGAAAAATATTATCATCACGAAGGATACGATAACGTTATTTTTCACAGAAATCAAATTTAAGAAAGACATAGTGACGTCACTGTTCAACAAAGATATAACGAAGAACCGGTTAAAATGTTAAATGTTTCATCCTAAATTTCACGCTAAAAGTGTCTTTCGAATTACCCAGTCGAATATTTTTCGGTCGTTTCGTAGAATAAAAACTAGCGTGACTGGATCAACTTCTCCCAAATTGTTCCTTTCAAAGTAAGAAAAAAACTAATTTAGAATAATTTAATTGTTAATCGCTCGAAGGTATTTCGTAGAACATCGAGGAATTGTCTGTGTCTCACGTCATCCCTGACGACTTATCTCCTAGTTTTTTTACTCCATGTGTTAACTTATTAAGGATTAAAGTTGAGTTAACGCCGCATTTCATTTGTAATTCCTTTTCAGTTAATTACGGTCAGTTTACATTATCCACAAGTGAATTGATATTATTGAATTCTTTTGAATTAACATTGCAACTAATCAAAAAAAGAATCATAAGAATTTCTTCCATCTAGGTATTAAATTTTATGAGATTTGCAGAAATTGAAGTATTTTATATCGATTTTGGTTGAGAAGAAACTAACAGTTTTCGTATCATAAAAATTCTTTTTGTTACCGATTCCCTTCCGATTTGTGTAATACGTTTCTTCAATATATTGAAAATCTATTACTCAAATATATTTTATTTGATAAAACGGTAACGATATTTCATTTACGTTTTATAATAATGTTGTATTTCCACAGCGTTTACACATTATTTTTCTGTGTGGTGTTTAATGTATTAACGCGTGCATTCTTTCGTCGTATATCTAATCGTGAACGTAAGCCCTCGCACGTTGCGCGCAATAAAGCTGCTGTTGTATGTTCCCTTACGTTCGGTATATCCGGTCGAGCAACCTCTACAATTCGCCCGAGCCTTTTACAAACACCAATCAATACGTTTGCTAATGGTACTTGGAATTAATGTGTGAATACTTGCGACCAGATATCTACCACTTGTAATGAACACTAATAATTTATTTCGCAATAAATGTGACGGATAAAACTGGTCAAGATATACAGGTATTTCTTAATACTCGACCAGGTTCGCAGTTCATTCAGTGAGCGATAGTCAATGACGATAATAGATACATCCAACATAGACATAGTCAACGCCGCAATTTCAGTGATGCATGTTGCGCGAAATAAATAGTTTAATTTGACGAATGCTACGATACACGTATAGTAGATGAAAACGATACGCTGAAGTCGTAAAATCAGACAGCGTTTGGAGTTTATAACTTTCGATGGTCGCAACAATTAATATCTGTCTAAAAGATCTTCGTTTAGGTCCATACGATGTCAATTGTGAATCAGTTCTTCCTTTGTAATATATCTACAAAAAATTGTCTCGTTGTAAAAAGAACGGTTATAGTTCGTTTCTAATTTACATATATTCTGAAAGCATCACTGATTATAATGCATTGTCGAACTGCTATTAATTGTGGAAATTTATTTAAAATCAATCGGTGAACCTACAATGATACCTTCGTCGAAAATTGTAAATTTTATCCATTGACCGGTCGTTTGATCTCGTTATATTACTTGCATTTATTATACATCGGTAGATGATCGTTTCAAGTCTGAATTCGTGGCGCGAAACAAAGATCAGAGGCAATTGCCAATGACTCGAGTCGTTCCCCTTTCTTTCCGCGTACGATAAAATTACGTATCTAATTAACGTCGTGAATACAGAAACTATCGTGACCTCGACATGGTCTCCTTCGACGATTTCACGTATCGCGATTTTGTTACGTGTACGCATTTCCAAAGTCATGCCAATCGAGGAGTGGAATAAATACACATACTCGACGTAAGTGCTTGTGGCTGTTTCGTGAATTTGAATTGAATGGGCCATTAAAACATTTTTAAAAATCCATACATTTCCGACCGTTTACCGACATGTCTAATTAACATACGTGAAAAAGCGCGAAATATTGAACGATGACGACTGAAAAATTATAAGTACCGGCCTTGCTAACGAAGCAGTTTTCCGTGTGTGTGGAAACTTTCTTCTTTGTAGCTTCTATCACGATTTGCAATTAGTCAAACTGGTAGGGATTTTGCAACATACAGACCAGGTCATCTCGCTCCTGGACTTAGAATAATAAGAGGGAGAAGTGAATGTTGGCGGTTCTAGTACCTTCCAGAACATGAAATTAAAATTTGCCCGATCAAAGGAGCTGTCCTTCTGTTCACGAAATATTTCTAACTCTAAGATTTCACTTGGAAAGTAAGAATGTAGTAGGACAAATAGTTTACGTAATTGGAGTTCATATTGATTCTCTCCACCACCTATTATTTCTTGTCCATATAAATGGATAGAAGTTTACGTTCAGATAAATGGATTCAGTTAGCACTTCAATTAATTGGACACTAAAAGTTCGTTCCAGTAAACGAAATTCGTACAAACAGAGTTCCACTGTAATAAAATTCTATCGTTCATCGCAGTCTCATTTACGTATACAATCAAAATTAAAGGATTAACTTGTCAGTGACGGAATCTTTACAAACACTAATAATACTCGACATACAATAACGTATGTTTAATTAACAAAGATCCTTGAAGTGTCAGAACTACCGGAAGCGGGACGGTCGAGGTCGCGACGAGACGATGCGAAGATGGAAGATCCGTGCACGAATAAGCGGTTCGAAACGCTAAAAGATATATGATTCAATCGACAGAGAGTACTCGTGCGATACTACAATCAGCTGAAAAGCATGTCGTACACTTCTATTCGCGAATACGTGGCCGCAATTTCTCGTGAGTGTCAACAACGAGGCATGTCTGCTTATTCCTTTCTCTCGTTGCCCTCCTCTCTGCCTCTCCCCCCCCCTCTCTCTCTCTCTTTCTTTCTCCACCAGTGAAGTTTTGCTCTCTGTCTCTTCACTTAATGCTCCCCAAAACAGCTACATGTTCTCCTTTTCTCCTCCCACCGATAGTTTTCTTACATCTCTTTTCATTTCGTTGCTCGAACGCGCAACAATTCGCGTATTACTTAAGATCACCGGCCGGTTGCGTCGCTCCATAATAGTTAAACCTGCAGTTTCGTACCGGCGCGACGCAGCTATAAGCCACGCGCCTTTGACTTTCCCGCCGTATGCCGTTTCACCGACTGCTCTGTCATATATCACCGCGACATAATCGAATACATGTCTATACGGAGTGCCTCGGAAATGATCGTGTAATCGACGCAAAGGAACTGATTCTACGTGAAAAAATAAATCGAGACCGTAGAATGAAATTTGTTCTTATGGCACTTCATTCTCGGGAAAACCGAGTTTGAAAATTAGTCAAGCATACTTAAACGACTAACACCGGCCTGACAGAAGTGAATAATCGACAAAAGGTTATTCTACACGCGAAAATAAATCTAAACTGTACATTAAAATTTGTACAGAAATCCCTTCATTCCTGAGCAAATCTTATTTGAAAATTGATGAAGTGACGGCTGTTCACTCGCTTGTAGTAAATATTTTGTAATTTCCGCGTACATTTTCCAATTGGTTTCAAATTTGACCAATACAATCATAACAGTTTTGTTCCTTGTTAATGAAATTTCAAAATATTTATGTGACACGTATAATTTATTCATATAAATTTTCTGTGGTTGTGAATACTCGATTGAAAAATAAAACAATTATCTTATATTCCTATCTTTTCTTTTATTCTGTTCCTTCGTTCGTTTACGATACGTTCCTCGTGACTTTTGTTCGATCTATACGATGCTACACGGTTTCTAGCGAATGATATGATACTACGACAAGATTAACGAGACAGAGCAACCCTGCGTTCAATCTGCGCTGCAGTTTCCCGTTGCAAAACGTCGATACTCGAAATTATTATCCATGTTGATGGAATTCCGTTTGTCCTAAATATAGGCTTGTCACGAGACATACAAATTGACGCCTGACGCGGTCACTTTCACGTGACATGTTAGAAATAACTGTGAAATCTCGCGGCCCCGAATGAATTGTCCTGAAACCGACGTAAACCTAAATATGAAGCAAGTTGGATCTTTCTCGCCGTTTTTATTTCTCTAAATCAGAGAAACGAATTGCAGAAATCTTCAATTTCATTGTTCCAGCAATCAACCGTACTTCGATCGAAGTTGAATCATGATGAACTGGAAAATATTGTTAAGACTATGATCACAGTGAATGCTTGTCCCGAAGAACTATCGTTCTAACGAATCAAACATCTGAAAACCGAAATGAACGCTCATAAGAGTTTATACGCGTATTTGACTGCTCTAACGTATTCGTTAGACTAAACGAACAAAAATATACGAGGAGATCATTTGATGTAACTGGTTTTCGAACAATCTGTTCATAAAGTCATTTACACCAAAAACCGAAAACCTACGTACATACCTATTCGTGGAAAATAGACCATTAAAGTATATAGAATATTAAATAATTATTTCCACCTCACTCGATCTCGTGACAACGATATCTGATGAAGAAGTTATAATTATATATACATTCTTTAATCGCGAAACAAAAAAAGAATGTTTACGCGTTAATTCTATCAAAGTGAAGTAAGAACGAGCATTCACTCGCTTGATCTTAAATCTAAACACACCTATAGAACGATATAGTTGGTTAAAAAAGGTATCTTCTATGGTAGCCTGAAACCTAAGACACAGTAACCGAAGAAAAACTAAACATCGACGAAATTTCGATCTTGCTCCAATCGGCATCGCGAATCGCGACGCGTATCGAGGATAGACATGCACGCGAAACCACTTTCACGATCGCTCTACCACGGATTGGATATGTTCCAGTACTGGTTCAGAGACCTCGAACTATTCCAAAGTTTGCCCTCTCGAATTAACGTTTCGCAAATTTTGACGATCCACGCGGTCGATTATGCGTTGACCGAATTTCAAGCATCGCAGATACAAGCGTTAGTAACCGGTTAGACAGGCGTCCTGTTAAACAAACTGAAACATCTGTCTTGCGTTTCATAGCCGTCACAGTGGTAGAATCTAATTTAATTGGGGCCAGACCTTTCCATTGCAACACACCTTGATCGCTCGTAAGATAGTTTAAAGCACGATAAATAATCCTTGTATATACTTGACTTAAAGAATCACAATGTGTAATGTTTTCGTTTCAACCGCAAGCTTGATTAAAATTTCCGTCGAAAATTTATTTTCTATATAAGTGGCACGCTCGATCTGCCGTTAAATTGTGTATTACTGCTGCGCGGTTAGTTCCATGTTATTAACTCACGGTATTGTATAACGCCAATTACGGATTTCTTGCACAACGATGTTGTAATTTCGCGTATTTGCTAAGGACCATCTCTCGTTTCGTTAAACTCCCAATAAATGGCAGTATATTTAAATATATCGGGGGGGCAAATAGATCCACTGGCTGCGGTTTCAATCAAATAAGAATGTAACGTGCAATCATCATCGCACAATCTTTTATGAACTCTCCTACTATCGCGGCAATGAAATCTTACGTATTTCAAAAGCTTTTATATTCATTGTTATCTTACACTATAAACAACGCATTGAAAATTGATCGACTGATTGAGTCTCGGAATAAAGATTCAAATCAATCGTGATTCATGAAAAAAGCTAGCTCGCTAATGTATATTATATATAGATGTTCAATTATTAGTGGTTACACGTTTGATATTTGACGTTATCTGCTCTCGTCACGAAATAATAAAAAATAGATTAATAAAGTTAGAGATCGTAAATCAATAATATGCGAAATAAATTAAATAAATTAATATTAATAAACTTATAATTAATTTTATTTATTATGTAAAATTGCTTGTATATATGCACGATTTATATCATTACTACCAATTGCTACAATTATTTACACATTTTTTACGTTTATTGGTCTTACCTTCTTTTTCTTTTATATAACTACTATTTTATTTTTGTTATCGATAATAATATTACTAAACTTATGTTTATATATATTTACAACGTTTATATATTTAGAGGAAATTTGAAAATGTTAAGCATTATATACTTGAGTCTATAATTGAGTCTATAATTACGTTTCATGTCTGTTACAGAGGCACATAAAATATCTAAAATAAAGTAGGCACTATATGATATGTAATGAGTGAAACAATCCTCTGTTTGATTTCCATTTCGTCAATTCTATTCACAAAGATATGAATTTTCATTTCCTCAAAGATATTGTTTACAATGTCGCTCTCTTCATCGAAGATTTATCGAGGTAATATGAGTATTTCAGATGCGACATAAACAGTCTTGTCGCCGTGCATTATCGCTTTCAATCCAACAAGCCTTTGTTGTACCAACCAAACGCTAGGATTAAAGATTAAACGCTATACGCCAGCATAATCGCTTGACAGCTTCAGTTTCCGTCGAATACTGTGACTCACACGTACGTAAAACCGATCGCAACGTATTCGTCACTTTAGCATCATAATCTTATACACAACATAATTATCAACAATTCGTATCATGAATTACTCGCTCGTACAAATATAGATTATGTCATTGTGCGATACGAACTATGATGTCATAATAAACGTAAAAACTTCCACGAAACGGGTTTCCACGAATTATGCTACTTTTTTGGCAAACTATATTCGAACATGAAAGTTAGCTTGTCGCGAAATTATACATCAAGTCTAATTTCCTGTGAAATTTTTACAATAAAAATTACCTGAAATACCAAATACATGTCAAAGATATCTCGGCATGCACTATATACGTTAAAGATATTTCTTTGGTATTTTATTGTTGTGTTTGATACATAAAACACGATTCTCGAAGGAGAAGACAAGTTATTTGTCGCCATGTTGGCTCTCATTCGAATTACAAATAGGTCATATTTTACGTAACATTATGATATACGGTGAATCTCTAAGGTCTTCTGTCTTCTTCCTGTTCAATGATCGTAGCTATCATAGCTGCAGGTAACATTCTGACGAGATATAGAACACAGAATTTAGAATCTCATTTCTGGCCGACAATAATCCACTTGAATAATTAAGATCCTCGTTATTGCTAACAGCATGCTATTGTATCGATTTCATGTGGAACAATGTAGCATTCTATTGCAAGCTTCTTCAAGCTTTTATAACAGCAATGGGTATCTTGCGTAACATGATAATGTAGTAAAGAAATAGAGGTTGCAGGTATTACAAACAGTTCAGAAGTCGGTAACAAGTGAAAAATAAGAAATAAAAGGTTGATAGAAGAGTTCTTACTGATAAAGAGTTCCAATTATCGATTCTTCAAGTTATATTCCAACGTCGGAAATATCTTTGCAAGACTTATTACAAGAATCTTGTTCACACCTGCACATCGCGAAGTTCTTCTTTCAGAAATAAACGAGATTGTGTTCCTCTCGGTTTATTTGGCCGATGGCGTCGCGTATACGTTTCGATTTCATAGACCTCCCCACTTTTTACTTATCTACAGTTCCCAACCTTGACGCGACCCAACACCTTCCAGCAATTAACAGTCTAGTACGATGGGTCACGTGTGATTGTGCAATTACTTCGTAATGGTGTCACAATGTCTATGTCGTATCGATCAGTTGTACAACGTGATTCCACGATACTGTCGAAAAGACTGACCTGTAAATATCATCTCGTAAGTTTCTTGATTCCTATCTACGATACCTCAATATGTATGGCGAATCGAACGTTTGTGCGATTTATATATCCGCAAAGCAAATCGCTCGTACCGCCCACCGTAGACGAAATAAACGCAGACTAAATAATTGGTAATTTAAACGTTCCTTAGAATAGAATATTTTATAATTCTCTGCTTTCAGACGTGCCGATCGCAACGAACTAAATTTCATCATCGACGTATCATCCGCAATTTGGATATCATACTCTTTAGACAAAGCTATTCTTTTCTCAAAAAAATCGAACCTTGTTCCAAGAAGTTACGAGAAAAAAAATTGTCAAGTATACCTATCTCACAGGGTATGTAAATCGCGATCGAGTCACCGCGGTGCATTAATTTACAACAGTATGCGTCGTTTCTTGCGGTTGTTGCCTGTGAAACGAAACATTTAGCCGGCGTGGATATTGAGGTCAGTGGTTTGTTCATCCCATAGTTAACGACGATTCCAGTGTCGAGACACAGCTTCGAGCGCAGGCACGAGCGAACGATTCCTTGCGTAACGTACGCACAGAGACACTGTGTGCCACCGTGAGCTACCGAATCATCGAGTTGTCGTGTGCTACCGAGACCCACCAAGACTCATCGAGTCGCCGCTGGCCCGTTTTCTGCGCCCGGCCCATTATAATGTATACAGCTTTCGCAATATATTCGCGAGGTATTTCGCTTGCTCGGCGCGTTTTCGACTTTTCATTTTGCAAGCGAACGAGACGATCGAACCGCGCGATCGCGATCCATCGCGGAACCGACGAATCATTGCAGACGCTCCATCCTACTTGGCACGAAAATCGATACCTTTATCGCTGGATCGGTACTCCTATCCCCTGCCATGTCTTAGAACTTACAATACCCTGATGTCTTTATCAAACGTTTTTTAAATTTTTCAAATCAGATCGCGTTATATAAATTTGAATAAGAAAAAAATGAGAATGTTTTTAGTCTAATAGACTTTGTACAAAGATGATTTGTGACACCTGGATCATCTTGCACAGTTGCATTAGATTATTAGTGACATTTTACAAGTAACAAGTTCGAAGTTATCTAGACGTTGATTTTAATAAATGAGACGTTCTCAGAAGGCACGTTCGATTAAAAGTTACAGAAGAGTAATAACACGCAGTTGCTGTTCTTTAATTCTATCTTAGAATTTACTATTATTTATGTAACTTTCTTGCAATAAATAAATTTATGAATTTAAGAAGTTTAGACATTAAGGAGTAGTAACGCAATGGATATCTCTCATTTGACAAATACAAGTCATTTGATTATCCTATTCCGCGGAAGAATTGTAATACAATTGTAAAGTAATATTACAAAGCACTGGTCTATAATCTACAACCTGTAATCTGTATGAATTCACTGATATTATTAGTGAAGTCTTCGTGCAATGTTTGAACAGGAAACTCGAGTTAAATAGATTCGAACAAGAAACTTGGACAAATTAGAAGATGTTCGGTTCTAATAGACTTTATATAGATATTATCAACGACATATGGCGCGTTGTGCAAAGTCCATAGTCAATATTTGTCAAATTTCTTGACATCCACGAAGACAAATCTTGATTTCTGGTTTTTTCCTTCGACTGAAGAGAGGGTGAGAGAGAAAAACAGGAGAAGAAAGGGTAGGGCGTTAAAGTAGTAGGTAGTCCCCGAGACTCCGCGTCCGTGTACAAATCGGTGACCGGCTGGCCGATGATAAATGACGACATCCATTCAAGTCCGTTCTCGATTGGCCTTGACGAGAATTCTCTCGTCGACCGAGTTGTATTGAAAGCGAAATTCAACGGGTTACCAAACCGTCCACCAGCATAGAGAGCATGCTGGGTGGATGTAGATAAGTTGTTGGCCAGTTAGTTTACAGAGACATGATTAATCATCCTTGGCACCCACTGTATAGGCACAAATAATTATCTTCTCGCGCGAAGATCCTCTTCCGTATCTTCGAAATTCTTTGCGAGAAAATCGTTTCGAGGAATTAACGAACATCCTGTCACGTGTCACTTAACGCTTCTTCGTGATAATCATCTCATTTTCTTAGCAGAAGAAACTTCATTAATAGCTGCTTTTCTAACTGCAACGACTCAGTAATCTAGCTGAATTCCAGTTGGAAAGATAACAAAAGTAACAGGTATTTCATACTTATGGATCATAGGTGTGGAGCAAGTTGATAGCTATCACCAATTTTGGCTACGATCACGAGTGAAATTTGACTGATCGTTATTGGAAACGACGAAACTATGGTGGACATAGTGGTTCAAGGCCGTGACGATCCATGGTCGGCCCATGAGTTGCGCGAGACTATTCAATCGTGTAATCCATAACAAAAATTATATGGCCACTTTCGTAAGCGAATGTACGCGGTGAATTTCGGATCATGAGCCGATCTTGGTGGTGCGCATATACGCACACGCGAAATCGCTTCTAACTCAATGTCGATGCCGAAAATCATGACACAAATCGATAACATTTTATGTAATCAGCTGGTCAATCTCTACGGCGACGTTAAGTAATACGCCCTCATTCACGCATGGAACAATAGAACTTAGTAGGAAACCGACTATTCGCGAACTAGCTGAATTTACGTGTTTCCTTGCTATCCAGTTTTAAATTATTCTCACAGTTTTCCCTTCTTTTTCTTTCTTGTTCTATATTTAATGCTAAGCTAAATCTTATCGTACGTTTAACTCTATGTAAGTATTTTTAAAACGTTCAAGTATAGCTCTATGACGCGGAGAAAGATCTTTTATCAAAAAATAATAGAGATTGCTTCCACACGCGTTTATCGAAGAGTGAAATGTACTTTTTCTACGCTTTTATGTGCATTCTTATGGCCCAAACAAGGAGCCCGCTTTGTTTTCCACAACGTCCTTCATGTTGTCTCAATTTACTTTCGAAATCGACCTTCATTCTTGGACCGCGACGATGACTCTTTCATGCTTTGATCGTTTCAGGAACTCGTGGATCTGGTCGTGAAAGTCTACGCCCTTGATTCTGACCTCAGGAAGATATCTTGCAAAGGTTCTCTTGGCAAAAAGCAAGAAAAATGTCGATTGTAATGCAGTACGTAGACCGGCTACACGAGATACTCGACAAAAATGCAGGTAAGCCTCTAATGAGATCGTACACATACGTTACAAACGCGTAACATGGCCAGATGTAGATCTTACGATCTTTTGAAGTTTTTCACCTTCCAAACATTGTGAACAAACCTTAAACATTGAGAAACATCTCAACGACGATCACCAACTGGTGACTGGAAGCGATTTTATTAAGCAAGAACAGGAATGGCTGAACCCTCTCTCTCTCCATTCAATTCTCGTTTTTCTGCTTTCATTTCGCTTTTCACCTTGGTCTAAACGGAATATCTGCAGTTGATCGGAATTCATGGCCAGTATTTCCTGTAGATGATATGGAAATTGGATTATTCTTAATAAAAATGATACGATTGTGCTGAGTAAAATGATTAGATTCTATTTGAACAAAGTTGAAAAAAATCGATAATTCTTCCGTCCTTATTTCTTTTTATCCAACATGTATGTTTAAGAGTATGCTTGTTTTGATTCATAAACATTTTGCAATAGCAACAAGGTATTACGTAAAAACGATGACGATAAGAAAAATAACGAGAATAATGTCAATAATAATTAAAGAGACGCAAAATTTACGATGGAAAATAAAATAGTCATGTATAATGCATGTTTAGTTATGAAATGAAACATTAATATAAGAAATAACGCATAAAGAATACAAATTACAAGTCCATTTGGAAATAATTGCTTGTAACAACTCATGTAAAAAATATGTAAATAATATACATAATCAAATATAAGTAGAGTTTTACTTTAAAAAAGATAACATCAGAAAAATATCAATATATGTACATTATTGCATATAAATAAGGAAACAAGAGTTCAGGTAAATGAATAAAACATACATGTCTTCTTCGACGTAGGCACATTGTACAGGGGTAACATTGTCTTAATGCGGGGACAATCAAAAATTACAACTGTTCCACAGGATCTAAACTTTTAAAAGAATCTTTTAAACTTTTCGAAAGAATTCAAAAACATAAATCATACTTTATCCATCATAGTCGGCAATGCGGGTATATCCTGAATAGAAACTTCTCTGAAATTACGCAAGCATGACCTTGCACAAAAATTTTCCACGATGAAAACGAACACGAATAAATAAAAATTAAAGCAATAAAAGTTACAGATGACTATTCCTCAAATAATATCAATAGCAAACTATTACAAAATAAAAATCTGTTGTGGAATATATAGCGAAATTCCAAATATCTTTTCTCACTAACTTAAACCCCGATTTCTTTCATAATGCTACCAACTTTCGCTATTTCCTATCTACAGTTATACAATTTTAGACGTCGTTCTTTACTTCATAAATTTTAAAGTTCTAGCTAGGTATCTGGAGCTTTTGTTTGCTATCACTAACATTTCAACGAACCAGAACTTATATTTTTATTCGCATAATATCGACTCATATCAGTATAAAAATTAGTTTCATAAATATTTGTTTACCCAGTGAAAGAAGATTCTATAGAAACCTAACATGCCAATATTACAAAGGATCGGTGATAGGGAATTCCAGAATTCCACATATCATTTCTCCCCACGTATCTCTAACTTGGCAACGCTTTCTCAAAAGCAGAGGTGAAACCTTCTGCGTGTATCACTTATAACTTTTATTCATTATTATCGTATATTAAAGAATGCTTGAAAATACTCGTCTTTTTATCTTCTCCTTTCTAAAAACTTTTTCTCGGGAAAACGACAAAGAAACAGAAATTTAGAAGTTTCATGATTGAACGACTTGATCCATGTTTTTTAGCACGACTGAGGAAGCATGGAGTCGGAGATTTCGACAAGTGCGTGTACAGAAAGGAAGGATAGAATATCATTATTGATTTATTTATTTATTTATTTATTTATCAGGGTTGATCCCGTTAGAATACATGTATTTATAACGGCAGCTAGTTACCGGATACAGAAACTTACAAAAAAAAGGAAAGAAAAAAAATAAAAATCTCGCACAATATGTGCTGATGAAAAAGCATGGTTAAGCAATAGATTTAAGATTAAAATAACGTCTCATAAATCAGTCGCTTATATGACACATCGCTGGTAGAAAAGAAATTATATGGCCCAAAAAAACTATTAGCTAGAAAGCAAATACGATTAAGCAAACGTTATTCTTCGTGATTCAGCGATAGCCTGTATCAAAAATGAATTATTCATTTCACACAGCTGAGAGATACAGCCATCAGTCTCGAGGAGGATTTTTAACTTCTTCGGAAACACGCAAATAAGAGACCGTATTCTCAGATTCGCCGAATAACTTCCAATAGTAGAAATTCCCGCAGCAAAGGAAATATCACGATCGAAGCAGATTATCACCGCTTTAAAGTAGAATACTGGAAGAGCACCATAAAACAGCACCAAGGTCATTCAACTATTAAAACCAGCAAGGGACCAGTTAATTAAACATATTTTACAACTGGTTTTAACGCGTATAACGACGTATAGTATAATAATGCGATAGTTGACTGAACTTTTGAAGGACGAAAAAAGTATAGGAAGATATCGCGTGATGACACCTCAAGGTCGAGACCGATACACCAATGCTACGCCAAGGCAGCTGGCCATGCAAGATCAACTACGGTCAACCGAAGACTAATATGTCCTAGAAGTTTTCTCTACGTTGATTAAATTTTTGGAGTTATTGATGAATACCAATCGATCAAGCATTGATAGAATGTTATACCTGTAATTTATTTTTTCAGATCAGAGAACAACGCACTGGTTCATGATGAGTTCACCGTTCCCCACTCTGTTTATCTGCCTGAGCTATGTATACGGAGTAAAAGTTCTGGGTCCAAAGCTAATGGAGAATAGGAAGCCCTTTCAGTTGAAGAACGCTCTGATAATTTATAATCTATTCCAAATGGTGTTCTCAGCGTGGCTCTTCTACGAGGTAACATCTCTACTTCAATTGAGTGACCCTCGTTGCACTTGTTTCTCTTCTCTTCTTTTTATATCTTGTTGTATCGAATAACGTGTCGTCTGAAGAATTTTGTTGCCCGTTATAATGTGTTGTCCGATTCAAAAATATATTCGTTGCATGAACAAGTCTGCGATGGTACATATTTGGCTTATGGTACATAAGCACGCACAATCAGTCTCTTCTGTATCAGAATGTGCCACAGGGAACCAAGAATTACACATTAGCGTCGTACGATGAATGATTTCTGCGAAAACATCAAACGTCCGGCTAATTCATCGAGTTCGAGATTGTGTGTGACCGATATCAATGACACTGCTTAATTAATATTTACGAAACGATTGACTATATAAACTCTTACGTGACATCTTTTTCAATGCAAGATGCAGAAAGGTTGCTCGCTTCAGTATACAAAATTAAACGATTCGTTGTTGTTAAACAAATTAATATCGCTTGGACAATACTTTAAAAGGCTGGTGAAACTTTAGTTGACACTTTCAGCGGTTACAAATAACCGAGTCGTAATGCATCTTAAAGTTACTTCGCGTAAGAACGCGTTTCGGACTCGATCGATTAAGCCTTCGATTAATGCAGAGGAAAGCGCAAGATAAAACATTAATTTTCAAACAAAAAAAAAAAACAGAGTCTGATGGGCGGATGGTGGGACCAATATAGTTTCCGTTGCCAGCCTGTGGACTATAGCAACAATCCAACCGCGGTGAGGGTAAGTCTTGTCATACGTAATCTTCTCTGCAGATGGATCATCGACCGCCATTCCAACGAGACGGACCTCCACCAACGATCTTGTTCAACGATTTTTATATGCGTATACGTACGAGTATATATGAAAGAAAGATATCGTTGATCTGCTGCTCCATATTCCTCTATATCCTCAAATCTAATTTCATTAATCGTGATGCACTATGACAACGTATACGCATATTTTTGACGATAGAACGTTTCATGTTTTCAAGGGCCTTGGATTGTAGAAATTGTAGAATTGTGCTATAATGCGAATTATCTTATGCTTCGTAGGCAGTCGACCAGGGAACGAAACCATCTATGAAAGAGGAGTAAACTATACTATAGCGCTTGTGGCTTGTGTATTTTGCATTTTTACATTTGCTTGTTTCTGTTGTTATCGTGCAATCTATACTAATTACATCTTGGAATGCCTGCATGCCAGTCCAAGTCCGAATTAACTTTTATTCCATTAAATCCATTGATATCGAGAAAAAATCAAATGACAAACTGATTAACGATTCATAAACTTCCTGTAACTTTTACGTAAATTCTTCTGAATCCGAGGAAAATTTGAAGAAAAAATGATGAATATAGAAATAGGTAAGAACTGAAATTGTAGGAGAATGATGAACGTCGACGAAGACGAGTTGTTTAGTCTTAATTAACACTGTCGCGTCCCAGTCATTACCATGATTAATTTTTCTCTGAGAATATGCACACGAACGCCCCTTTCTTTTCTATGCCTTCCTCTTTCGTTTATTTATTCTTTTCATTGATCGGAGAATGGCCTCTGGGCGGTTGTGGTTGCAGATAGGAATGTCCGGATGGCTGACTGGCGACTATTCTCTAAGGTGCCAACCCGTAGACTACAGTGATCGACCCCAAGTACTAAGGGTGGGTGATATTCCCCATTAACACGCAAATGCATTACACTATGTCAAATACAACTTCTGCACAATCTGTTAGTTACACGATAAAACTATAAATTCTATATTGAGACATATAACAATATTGGCAAAGTTTCTGTTGAAATTGAAAAATTCAAAAATCTAAAAGTTCGAAAATTTCGAAATTTAAAAACATAATTCAAAAATTCTTTAAATTATGCGATTTAAATGTGAAACTTTTATTTCGAGTACAGTTACATGTTTTAGCGTTGTTTCCTTCAGCAATATTCTAAGCGATTGATTGGATACAATTGAAAATTCTCATATTTTCTTTCATATTTCATATTTCTTAGTCTCTTCTGTCAATATTACCCAACTCTGTACTCATAACATCATTTTTCCTGCCTACATGCCACTAAATTTTCCGTAGTACTTGAGAATATTGTAGTTAATTTAGCAAGCTAACACACTTCGAAACAACCGCTTCATGCAATTAATGCCACTTAACAGACTACGAGTAGAAAACAAAAATTTGAAATAGACACCATTCACACGACGACATTACTTACTGGTTACCACCTAATAACTATCACAAATAGATACACAGAAAGATGCGCAATAAAATGTTACGACTGTTCATCAAAGCAACTCTATCAAAGGCAAATCTTTTGAGCGTCTGCAATTCTTGTTCTTTTATTTATTCTATAATTTTCCATCATTAGAGTATATAATTTGTTAGCGACAATCTCTGTATCTCCAAGGATTTGCTTCTATTACCACGTATCGTATTACGAACAATGTTAAAGGGATTATCTAATCGATATTTTCCAAAGCGCAGATGGTGCACGCTTGCTGGTGGTATTACTTCTCCAAATTTACGGAATTCATGGACACGGTAAGTAACTGGAAGTAAATTACATTGGAAGTCTTTGATAATCTCGGTCGTTTTACTGTCCCCTATTTTTGTAGATCTTCTTCGTTCTGAGGAAGAAGAACGATCACGTGTCGACATTGCACGTTATTCACCATGGTTGCATGCCAATGTCAGTGTGGTTTGGCGTTAAATTTACACCTGGTAAGGCAATTCACTTCGCTGTCGTCAATATTTGCAAAAGTATCTTTAACATATATCGTCTTTCCTTCCAGGCGGTCATTCTACTTTCTTCGGACTCTTGAACACGTTCGTTCACATCGTAATGTATACATACTACTTGTTAGCTGCGATGGGTCCGAGATTGCAACCGTATCTCTGGTGGAAGAAATACTTGACCGTCTTCCAAATGATTCAGTTCATCGCGGTTATGATCCACGCGTTCCAACTGCTCTTCATCGACTGCAATTACCCGAAGGCGTTCGTTTGGTGGATCGGTCTGCACGCGACTATGTTCTTCTTCCTATTCAACGAATTCTACCAGCAAAGTTACCAACAGAGGAGGAAGCCAGTCGCAAACGGCATGAAAAAGGATCATCAGCAGAACCATCAAGCCAATGGCGTGACGAACGGTACAAACAGTAATTCGTCTGGAAGAAGGGATGCGGCCGATTATTACGTGAAAGGCGACAGCCTAGCCGCGTCAGAGCTCAATCTTAGGAAATCATACACGACGACCGAGTGACCCGATCGCGCTACGTCGTAGCCGTCATTAATTCATCTCGTCTTTTTCCATCGATTCCTCGAGTCGCATCCGGGCTTCGCTCTATCACCCTTCCAGTCCAATGATCCTTCGAGACCAATGGAGAAAACATTGAGTACAAAATTACTCTGTATTGCGACTGCGTTGTAGCGTATATTTGTGAAAGGAGATAGAAGGTGAGAGGAAAAGAGTGTGATACGAAGCAACGTACAAAGGTACTCCCGGATGTGTTGCGACTCAATGTCACGGATCCCTGACCTCGCAACTCAGGTATTCGTGATCCTTCTTCGGTTCGCTGTACGTACACCTGCCACGACCGACAAGGTAACTCGTCATTGAATCCATCCCCCACCCCCTGCAAAGGAGTATATGCGGGAAGCAAACGAACGAAGAAGCCGCACCGCCGTTCATGTAATCGTATCTCACGTAGAAAACTAATTGCATCGATGTCCCGATGAGATCGCGGATATAAAAATATGTAGAAAAAGTTAAGTTAAAAAGTTACAAAAAAGTAATTTTCATCGCCATCGCATTACCGATCATGGTAATTCATAGCGGTATTACGATACGCAACGGTAATTGTAGAATAATTGTTTTTATAGACCATAGTGAAATTGCAGTGTTTTCGCAACACGCCTTCGAACTCCTAGGTAAAAAAGGCCTCTCACCACTTTAAATCGGCTGAAATAATCCGATTTAATTTTCCCATCCTTTCGTGAAAATGAACATTGTTAAACATCATTTTTTGATTTACATACTTTTCAAATACGTCAGGATGATAGCTACTTGCGAAATGTTTTTACTGTCATCGGTTTGCGCGCGGTTCTAAGATTATGTAAAAACAAGAAATTATATAAGAGAGTTAACGGTGAGTCTTGGATTAAATTACGTAACAATGCCACCGACCGTTGTTTTATTACATAATTCGGGAAGATCTCTTTTGCATTTTACTAGGATCCCGCGGGTGTTAGAAAATTCGCACTTCATTATTCCAGAATTTGTGATCTTAATTAGGCCGATCTATAGTACACAATCTACGCACTTTCATACCAAGTTTCACGATTACATAAACGGTACGAAACCTGGGCTTAAATTCATGTCCGTATGCAAGGTGAGTCAACTAACGTTAGCCAAAAATTTCTCCGTTAATTTTAATGATACGAAAAAATGATTAAGGGAGAAAATATATCGATATATAACAAAGGAACATATATCAAAAATATATCGTGGCACAAAAAATTTCTTTCTCAAGATCATAACCCAATATTTTTTATGTAAAACATTTTCTCGTATTAATAAAACTAAAAGAAAAATTTTTCGCTTGTGACGTTAAATGACTCATTCTATAAAGTATTGAATATAAGAAATAGCAAGTTTCCTAATGATACTGATTTTAAACATATTTTAAATATTTCTAATTGTGTGAATATTTTCTTTTCACAACTCAGGCATATCTGTTATAAATCGATGTATAAAAATTACTTTCAGTTGAACATAAATCATCGATACTGTATATACGACGTATACATATATTCAATTTCGAGAGATACTTCATCTACGTGGCAGCCGTAGGTACAGTGTAACATATTTAGCATTGTACATAAAATACATCATCTATTCAATATGTTCGACTCAAAAGCCATTCAGCTGAAATTAAAAGGAGAAAACGAAAAAAAATGTAAGGTAATGGAAATATGTGCGAAGCAATAAATCAAGACAGTGTACAAAACTAATCATTTAAGCTATAAGAATGACTACTAATTGATGATGAGAATGATTTAATGATTTAATCGACAATGAATAACCGATTTTGTATATTTAAGATTTTTCACTGATTGGCTTTTATGCCGACTATATTATAGGCATCGCGAAGTCGCGCAAAGCTAAGGAAACTCACGTTTTCGATTACCGAACATTCAATCCTTGAAGGGACAAGAGAGCAACGTCATCCGTGCCTTGCGAGCAAACTGATGTGCCTTAATATCTGGAATGTTCTGATAATTACGCGCAATGGTCATTCAATGCTCAATATAAACAGCGAGATGATCTATCGGCGAAAATTCATTAACGAAAAGCAAGAGATCGCGTTTCATTTTGTAACACGATCACTGGCGTCAAAGCTGTGATTACCAAAATATTTCGTCGTGTCACTTGTGATCTAGACATTAAGGTTTCAACTCAGAACGCGTCGTCAAACAAGCCGAATTAATCAAGGGGTTTTTTATCGTTTTTTTTGTACGTATATCATGAAATTATATAGGGTTAAATTGTTGATCAAATTTTCCAACATCACAGTTGTTGAAATTATTGTTAGAACTAAGAATATCTAGAAATGTTTATATTTTCTAGCGCAAACATCAAGTTCCCGAATTCCGCACAAATTTATTCTAATACAATACTTCTATTTTTCTAAGCGAATGCTTGTAATCCGACAGATCTGTGACGAAGATCATTCGTATATCCCATAAACCAATGTTTTCTAACTATGAAATTTTGTGTGCCTCGCGTCCTTGCACAATGTAACATTCTTATCGATACCTACTCACACTTTCTAAAAGAGAATCACAAATGTTTGTATGCCTGAGAAATTCTTTGTACATCTATCCATAAAATTACAGCGACTAAGATACGATTCCCGAACTTTGTACCACAGATATAATCAGATAGTATGATGATACGATTGGTTTGCACAAAATGTCCACTTTGTGTTTCGTTCGCTTTGCACATTTCGTACACTTTGTACATAGATAGGATAGTTTTGTACTGTCGTAAGGAAAGGAAACAAAACTTTTGAATAACACTTATTGTGCCACGCGAGAAAGGTCGAAAGTTAAAGAAAACGGCGAAGGAAAAGAAAAGTAAAAGCAGGTAACATAAATTAACGTGCGCATAATGATAATTTATATACGAATCTATATCTAGATATTACGAATAAAAAGTTGTTAAAAAAAACGTATGAAAAAGAATCTTCACCGAGACTAATGATTATTTTGTAATCGCGGCTATGTACATAATACTAGTAGAACAGTTAGTGAAAAATAACGAACATGTCTCACGTTTCATATTTTTTAAAGAAATTGTTCTTTTTTGCAAAGATTTTCTTTTGTACAAAAAAGCAATATACAAAGATACCAATTAATTCTCATTAGTAAAAACTTTCAAACTTTATTACAAATGTTTTGCTTATGCGATAAAAAAAATCACGAAAACCTATACTATACTAAAATTTTCTGAACAAAAATCTCCAGAATAATATTCGAGTACCTCTTTTATCGGAAACATTCTAATTGGACCCAGAAAACTTATCAATTCAAATTTAACACTTGCTCACGCAATTAATTTTTCTAGGGATAATAAAGAAAATTATTTATTATTTATTTACGACCTCAATTTTGAATTGAAAAATTGACGATAGAGAGAATACAATGTACGTAAGTAGATCCAACCGATTAATCAGATATTAAATGTGGAATTAAACGCAAAAACGATGAACGCAACATATTTAAAACTCGAGTCTATGCTTCAAATTGTACATAAATGAAAGTAATCATTCTATATATACAACGTGAACTTAATTATGTACCCTTGTTTCTTATGCACAGATAAGAAGAAACTATAGTAATCTGAAGCAACTGAATAAAAGAATTGATATATTTATTATGATATTGATAAAATTAGAAGTTCTTGAAACATAAATTGATTGAAGCATATACAGTATACAGTACATTGTGTAATCTACCGCATGATAGAAAAGAACAATTCTTTTTCAACGTGCATTTGCATGGATTACTACCTACAAGTATGTGACGCATTCATAATTTTCTGTCGCTTAGACAATAGTTCTCAATCTATATGTTACGATATTTAAATGATTGTTACGCGGACTATTTAGGAACAATAATATAATAAATAAAAACATAACTCAATAACAGTTACCTCATATTTGCGCATAAACAAAATTAACAATAATTAGAACATACCGATGAAAAGATAAAATCTTATTCTTCGTAAACGAAAGATTGAGAACCATCAACGCCATAGTTACATAGTAGCTTGAAACTGTCGCGAATCATCTACCGCGACCGATTCGTATACAACTTGCAATCTTACAATAACGGTCATTATTGTTTTAATGTGAAGATATTTCATTTTATTTCCTACAACTTTATATTAATAATAGAATGAATTTTCAACAACAGTATAAATAATAGAAAATTCCATAGGCAGCAATAAATACATTTATATAGTTACAAAATTGGTCCTTTAATTCGATAAAAAATACAGAAATTCCTGCTCATATCCATATACGAATTCTATATTATAAAAGAATCTCTCTAGTCGACATAAAATTGTGCACATAAGCACGCGTATGTACAATAAACCAGTACATTTGTTGGAAAACGGAACAGAAGTCGCCAACGCGTCCTAATCAGTGAATTATTAATTGAACGAAGTATCAAAGAGTAACATCTAGTTGAGAATCGCTGTAACGTCTTCTGCTGCACGTCAATGCCCGAACTGTCAAGATCGTTCTACCACCATCTACTATAACTCGCAATAAGCTTGTTTAGCGTGGAAGATATTACTTTTTCATAAGATAAATTCGTGTTTAGCATCTTGTGACGCATCACAGGCACTGGTGCCGCGCGATTAGTCAGCGCCAGTCACTGACTAGCGCGGTACATACTTTCAGAGTTGACGGACTGACGTCGTAGTCGAGTGCAAATGACTACATGTCAAAGACAGTGAGCGGCGTACTTTAAGTGTACTTTCTACCGGTGGAGCTGGATTTCCTCCGATTGAATAAAAATGTTGGCTCTCATCAATCGAATTTTGGATTGGTTTAAATCCCTCTTTTGGAAAGAGGAGATGGAACTCACTCTTGTTGGCTTGCAGTACAGTGGAAAAACCACCTTCGTAAATGTTATAGCGGTACGAAAATTTGCTTTCATTGCTACAGTTTAACGATTGGTATTCCTATTCGCATTTTTATTAAATAAAACGTACCATGCTCATTTGAAAATCACTAAATCGTCATATTTTACCATGATAAAAGAACAAAACGTGCACCGTTTTGGTTAGATTCTATATTTCATTCGGGATAACTTTGTGACTGATGTAAACCTTGCACCCGCCCTAATATAAAGATTTAAAATTACATATTTTTGCAATCATTTTCTGCGAAACGAACTCGATTGTTGTCGTTTTCTTTTGTTCCTTAATTTTAGATAGAATTCATGAACAGTTTAATAAAATTATACATTAGTTTTTTCATAACATTAACATATTTATTATTTTGAAACATTTTCTGTATTTTATCACTGTATTATTTTATATTCTGTAATGAAACAAGTATACTCCTATTTCTCATAGAATATAATCTTTTTCAGTCAGGACAATTCAGCGAAGATATGATCCCAACTGTTGGTTTTAATATGCGTAAAATAACGAAAGGCAATGTAACTATAAAGGTATGGGATATTGGAGGTCAACCAAGGTTTAGATCAATGTGGGAAAGATATTGCAGAGGAGTGAATGCAATAGTATATATGGTAGATGCAGCTGATTCTGAAAAAATAGAAGCAAGTCGCAATGAATTACACAATCTATTAGACAAACCTCAGCTATCTGGTATACCAGTGCTGGTTCTTGGTAACAAAAGGGACTTACCTCTTGCTTTGGATGAAAATGGGCTTATAGAAAGAATGTATGTTTGTTATTTAAAAAATTATAGTCGTAATAATAAGTAAATAATAAATGTGTGTCATATAAATACTTTCTTTTTCAGGAATTTATCAGCAATTCAAGATCGTGAGATCTGTTGCTATAGCATTTCATGCAAAGAAAAAGACAATATCGATATAACATTGCAGTGGCTTATAGCACATTCTAAAAGTGGTGTTCGTTAATATGTGTAACTAATTTTATGTACTTACTTGTCTTTATCGAAAAGCCCAAAATATTGATAGAATGGGGATCAAATGTGCAAGGGAGTGTTGAGTAATGATTTTATTCTGAATTGAGTGATCAATTATTGTAGACACTTTTTTTAAACCTAAGCTTTAGCTGTTATCTATTCAGTCATATAAAAATCATAGAAAGTTTGATGAAGAAAAAACAAAGAAATTATGCTTAAACCAAATATGCTCATGCAAATGATAACAAGACATACATCCTGCAAGCACCTTAGAAATAAGTAACAATTTTTTATATTGTGTTTTCAGATAATCAATTTAAGTAACAGTGCTGTTATTCTAACTTAAATCCTTCAAGAAAAAATAGCATTTAATGGTTAATGTAGAAATGATGATAGCTAGTACGAATACAAGCGCAAAATAATATCAATTATCATATAGTACACATTTTTGAAACTATTTAATTAAGATTAATAGATCACAACATAGAGATTATGAACAATTGATTGCTATATGTACACGAATATGATGCTAAGTAAACTTGTATAATTAATGGAGAATTATTAACAATATTATATCAATTTATTACGATCCTTAAAGTATGACAGTTGTGTTATGTATATACACACACATACACGTATACATACATATATATACATACATATAAAAAGGAATAAAACAATGTAATCCATTTTTTAAATGGAAGCTTGCCTTTGATAAAATTTTTATTATCATTGGAAAATAAAAACAATAAAATGTTATATGTTTTTAAAACAATAATATAGAATTTTAAGCTATGTTATCTTATCCAGTGCAGAAATGTTATTGGTTGATGTGCATGACGTCATAACACTATCGATTGTGTATCGTCGAGAGTCGATTCATCTCTAGCGAGTTTATTTACTGTCCTACATAGTTTGTGTAAGTGAAAGTATAATGATTGTATGTACAAGATTATCTATTTAACTCGAAACCCACGCTCATCAGAACATATGAGAATGGCAACAGCGTAACATATACGCTTATGATATAGTCAAATGTAGCACACCATCTATGAGCGGTTGCTAGAAGTATAATTAAGTGAAAACACAGAGCGATTTGGGTGTCACTGAAGGACTTTAAATTTGACATCACAAAAAGGAGAAAATGATTTTCGCTCGATAATTTCATGCCTCTGTGCACTTCCGAACAAGCAAGCGCAGCCAATTTTGTTCCTATACTTAACTTCTTTGTAACTTCTTTTTTATTAATAACTGATATCTTGGATTACGCTTACCTGAAATCCAATTACAACGTAATTATTTTTTATTTAAAACTATATTCAACTATCAAAGTTATTAGCAAATTACAATGAAATGGTTCATAATCTTACAAATATCGAGGCCCTTTTTCTATTTCATCCAGTAATTTTCATTTTTAACGTATTAAACATTTTCTTCTATATCGTACTTCAAAATTTGTTAAACCACTTTCTAGAAATTGACCGCTATTACCTAATTTTGATCGCTCTGTTATGAATACATCGAACGTAAGAATAAGGAACAAGTAGAGCAATTGAAATACAAGACACCTCGCAGACTAAATGTCTAAATATAAATTCTGTGAAGTGTTTTGTTACACCTCAATTGCTTTCTTATTCTTACATTTGACGCATTCAAACAATCGTGTTCCGAATTCCACAATTTCTGAAGAATCAATTTTTTCAGTGATTCTAGGAGCATCCGAAGAAGAGCTTTCCGTTAAAGCTGAGGAAGATCCGCACCCGAGAAGACATCAAGAAAGCATGTATCAAAAGTCAAAAGGAAGGACGAGAAGCACTTATTTATTTTCTTTATTTTTTGTTAATAAATTACTATATTCTGACATTTTGTACTATTTCTAACCCTGCTTTATATGTGTCATCGTTCAAAAATATAGTAAACAATTAATTGTCATTCTTATGCTTGCCTATCTCGAGTAGAATAATAGATATGAACTTTTTTATAGAACCATACAACTAAATAGGTTCTTGTAGCGTAGAACTCAATATGTTCATATCTATACTAGTATGTAACCAAACAGAGCAAATCCCTAACTTTAAGTTTAAATACATAGATTCTCATATATGCTAAGGTTCAACCAAACAGGGCAGATCCCTACTTTTATAGGTTCTTGTACATGCTAATTTCAATTTAAACTCAGCACTTGGCCGCATGGTGCAGCACCTGTACTGTGAAACAACTAGAACTACGGGCGTGATCACTCTCATTTCCTCTCTGATAGTATATATAATCAGCTATAACCTGAGAACAATTTATAAGTAAGAATAACAATACATTAAATAATAAATATTTATTTAAAAATTAACATGCGAGCGACAACTGATGATGATCCATATGCTCATGTAGCAAAAGGACCATTGAAACTTAAAAATGATCAAAGTGTGATTAAAAAGTATGTATCTGACAAATCTTATTTTTAGGTTAAGTTTAGTTACATTGACAGTTACTAAATATGTAGATCAAAATTTACTTATAATCCTTAAATTGTTAATAATGCAATTATTATTTTTTTTAATAGAAAAAAGAATAAAGAAGGTAAAAAAAAGAAATTAGTAGAAGTGACAAAAATTATGGAAGAAGAACAATCTAAGGTAGTAGAAATTAAACGAACAAAAGCTGAAATAGCATTTCAAAAGATGCAAGAAAAGATGGTAAGCAATTATTTAATTGATAATCTCATATTATAAGATAAGGTAATATAATATAACTACAATATTACTTGCAGCAAACTGAACGAATAAAACAAAAGGCTTCAATGACACACAAACAACGGGTAGAAGAATTTAACAGACATTTAGACAGTTTAACAGAACACTTTGATATACCAAAAGTCAGCTGGACAAAATAAATTCTTTCCATGCTTTATGTTATACTATATTTATACATAAAATGTAAGCATAAATAATGTAATACTTAATTACATTAGATTATTCTTAGATAAAATTTTTCATAAGATTATTCTTTATTGTAAATTTTTTCATAAAAGTACATTAATTATTAAATTCAGATCGTCATAAAAAATTGTAATTTTAAAATGGATGGATTCTTCTCACTAAAGCTTATTACTATTCTATTAATTAATAAAAGATATAATTTTTAAGTATAAGGCACATTTTTTTAATGCACTTCATATTGTAACATATATATAATGAGTATTATATATTACAATGTATAGTAAATATCTCTTTGAATTTAAGATTTACAATAAATAAGTGCATTATGTATATGTATATTTGTCTCTAATTATTCATGTCTAATAAACGATATGTACACATATGGACGGAACTGATTAATAAAACGGGTTAATATACTATGTTTCAACCAACGGTATATGAATCATACCTATTGTTAAAAATAAGAATGAATATAAAGACGAAGTTTTTATACTTCCACTACCATAATGAAATATTTTTATATAATTTTCCGTTACGACCCAAGGATTACTCCCGTCATCGAAATACATTGGACATTGATCACGTTCCCTTTCATATTCCTAAATTTAATTATAAAATATATTTATAATTATATATAATGCATTAAATAAACTTATAAAAGCACTTTGTATTACCTGCAACTCTAACGCAACTGCGGCACCTTCAGTATAATTACTGCTTGTAACATCTTGTTTAAGGTCACAGAATGGTCCAATAGCTTGAGACATGAGAACTTTATTTAAATCTGCTCTTTGATATACCCAGCAACGATATTTACTAAAAGGATCTAACTCATCGTAGGTTATCAAATACGATTTTAAATTTTCTTTCCAAAATCCAATACATTGCATTTTGTAGTCCGGGAGACCTATATTTAAAAAGAACATGTAGAATATGTTATTTTTCTACTATATTATATATATATATATATATATATATATAAGTAATAGTATATATATATATACTATTCTACTATAGCAATTTATGCTTACTGTAGATATCCACAGGTCTTCCTAAATGATCTACTGATAAACAATAGGTTTCATCAATGGCAATTTCCTTTTGGTCAGTATCACATACAGAAAAATCTGAAATGTTTTGTTTGCAATAAATATTTGGACGTGGAGACTTTGTAACACCTCCTAAAATTCTAGTTTCAAATAAAACATCTCCTTTTTGAGCAAACATGTATTTTCCGGCCACTGGACAGCGTACTGGTACGGGATTCTTAGCTAAAGGCACAATAAATATTAATAGAAAAATCTAGCATTAGATATATGGAAAAAGTATTTTATACTGACCTAAGAATAAATCATATTTCCAAGCTTCCTTGTTAGGGAACTGGACCCACGAACAAACTGTATGGAAATCATCTTTAATAACTGCAATACCACGTCGATATCTGATAATATTATGATGTCGACGTACAAAGTCAAAGCATACATAATCTTTTTGACTAAAAATGAAAATTAATTAAATATTGAAGCACAACGTTTATCAATTACATTAAACATCCATACCATCCATCAACAGTTAATCTAGCCATCATCACCCTGGTATCCCTCGATTCGCGACAAACATAAATCGTACGTCTATAACGACCTTCATCAGGATACCAAGTTTCAATTATATGCGTTTCGTTAATGAAAATATCTGCATCAATATTGGCAGTGTTTATCCATTGTCCGCTCATATCTTCTGGTAGTCTGCATCCTGGCTCTACCACTTCCGCTTTAACGGGTGTTACCCTTAATCGTTCTGGACTTTTTTCAACTGTCTTCAACGTATTACATTCTGCAGTAATAGATACACCAATATAAAGATCATCATCGCGATTCTTTAGGAAACATCGGTATTTTTCGTCTTTTCTAGATTCTTTCGTATTTGCAACCGCGAAAAAATGATTTTTATCAACAAACCAATCTCCCAAACAACTGTATTCTACCACTGAAATAGAAAATGGAATATTATTTGAATTTTACAAGAAAGAACTTAGCAAAATAGTATTAACTCCTAATTTAACAAAATACATTACCTCCTTCAAAAGTATTCTTCATACCAGCGCATTGTTTGTACGTTATATTGAATTTTTGATTAGTTATTAAAAATTGTGTTCCGGCAGTTTGACATGATCTAATTTGAGCATCTGGATGATTGCATTCTCCTGTAAATCTGAATCGATTCTGTAATAATAAAAAAATTGATAAATTTTGTATATACTATTGTGCAAATGTATTATTAAATGTATACCTGATAGGCAAACTGCCAAACTCCTTCAAGAGAAGATCTACAGTTTACTGGGACATAATTCTCTGAAAATAGTGTTACTAACTGTTGATCAGGACGTAACCCTTTACATACATTTTCCACATTTGGCTCAACACCACCGGGTAGATTCACACAATATGCTAAATCATAAGCGTGCAGTATTAATGCATTTTATATACAAATTTTTTTATTAATTCCTTTAAATTTATCATATATACTTTACCTTCAACTTTTTCTAATACATTTACAGTTCTAACAATTAATTTAACACAGTGATAACAGGTTTCATGTTGAAACACAAATGTATAATTAACATGATACTCTTCTATCATATCAACGCATCTGCCACGATCAGTCATTGTTTCAGCATTTATTTCTGTTAAAGTATTCCTTCCATTTTCCCAAGAAAACCAAGATCCTCTAATAACTAATGGAATTTGACAAGAACTTGATTGTTGAATGGAATACACAACTAAAGAAACATAAACATGAAAAAAATATGAAATTGTTGTCATTTATATTGAATTGTTTATATGTTGTTAAATATATTAAAAATTATATCATTTGTAATATGATCTCACAAAAATATTGAATATTCAATAGAGTAATTAATTATATATTTTTTTAGTATATTTATTTTTTAACTTAAAAATGTTTTTATATAAAGTTTTTATATAAAGTTTTATATAAACTTTTAAATACAGAATTAAAAGTGAAATTTTGTATACACATAAGTGATTATACACATGTAATTTACAAATCGCTAGAATTTACCTTGGCATATAAAATATAAACAAAATAAAAGTAAATGTAATCGTTTAATCATCTTGTCATTAAATTTTGTTTAATAAATTTTATAAGTAAAAAAAATGTATGTTTTGTATACATATAACTGATACGTAATTAATCACAAAAAAATTTACTCTCAGTGCCCAACCCACTTGTGAATCATACATATGCTGCCCTCTGAAAATGAATGTACTATTTAAACTTGAATTAACCCATACAACTTAATGTGTTACTTATTTGTTAAAATTAAATATATATTTGTTTTTGAAACAATTATTCAATAGCTTTGTTATTGAATTGTAGACGCAATAAAAATGAGTAAAAGTTAATATAAGAAACACAATATTTTCTGCAACTAAAATTTAAAGTAGAAATATTTAGGGTTAAGATATTTAATTTATTTCTTAAAAGTTTCAAATATTAAGGTTTTGAACAAATATTTTTGTTTTTACATATTATATACATTTTGTTAAAAATCAAATCTTAATAAATTGTTTCGTATAAGAAAAATATTATGTAAGTGCAAAAAAATTTGTTTTATATGATATTCGTAATTTAAATAAAAATGTAATGCGAGCATTAGTAAGTACATGTCACTCAATACTTAATATAAATCGTTGAATTAGTGATATTCTTCCAGAAAGTAATATTTTTTATATAGGACAATTTATCTAAACAGTGTATTGTATGTTTAAACAATTGTATAGAGAAATCTTTTATATATTTACTAGATATTGTTTGATTAAAATTAATTTCTAATGTCTTCTAACTATTTGTGAATAAATTTTATAAATTTAAGCGATTGTATTGTGAATTAATTTCATATTTTATTACTTTTAATTTTATTGTTGCTTTTTGTGAAAACATAAACTTTATAAATCAACATTATATACATTATCAAGAACAATGACAAATGCAGAAGTTGTTAAAAATATGTCAGACTGGGAACCATTACGACTGACATATATTAAACCATCATTTAATACTCAAGAATCAACTTTGGCAGCACGACAAGATTTATGGCACAAATTCATTTTATTTGGCATAGGACAATATAAAGCAACAGAAATGTTGAGAACTGTTATTGTTGCTTGTGAACCTGAAATTATATTACCCGTTATGTATAAAGAGGAAAATCCTAACAAAAGTACATTCCTGACAAAATGTAGTTGCAGCGCTATTGAAAATCTTGTAAAGCAAGGTTTATGTTTAACATTGTCAAATGGGCAAGAATTACGCATTGATATTATATTGGGATATACAGATTCTCAAAGTTTACAATTGAATCCTAATAGAATTATAGCACAGGCACTTTATTATAGGTATGAACCTACAAAAAAGGTATTGAACCTTGATGATTTTGAAAATGAAAAATCATTAAACTCAATATATTGTCCCATATCTTTACCTAAAATATTACACTTTGTCTTAAGATGTACTAAAATGGGTATTTTAAGCAATAATCGTGATTCACGGTTACCTGTTAGAGAACTGACTTTAAGATATAATCAAATTACAGGCATTGTCTTTTTCGAAAAATTTTTTAATTATCATTTAACCAAACTAGACTTACGTCATAATCAAATCACAGATGTGGAATACTTACGCTATTTTAGTGAGTTTAAAATAAGTGAACTTTGGTTGGATGGGAATCCACTGTGTGCAAAATACAGCAAGTGTCAAGATTATGTGCAAGCAGTAAAAAATGTTTTTCCTCATTTACAAAAATTGGATGGAATTGTAATAGGTATGGAACAAAAGTTTGTTCCTAATATTCAAAGTAACTTTCTAAGAGATGGTACAAATACTTGTTTGATCAAACAATTTGTGAAGCATTTTTTCACATTATATGATCAAGATGATAGACAAGTGATGAATGGTTTATATGGCAGAGATGCACTTTATTCTATGACTCTGGGACCTGTTTCAAATTACATTCATAAACAGCTAACTAAGACGTTTGTTACAAACAGAAATTTACTAAAATTTGTTGATTATGCAAAGTGCCAAGAATTTTTATTACGTGGACCAGAAAAAATCATTTCTGCGCTCAGAAATCAACCGCCTACGATACATCACTTTAAAACATTTTATATAGATTTATTGTATGAAGGAGAGATTCACATTGCAATTTCTGTGCAAGGAATGTTCTCATTTCGAGACATTCACCAATGTCCACCAATGTTTTTCAATAGAACTTTTATGATTATGAAAAAAGAAGATAATGAATATTGCATTACTAATGATCAGTGTTATCTTGACGGAACACCTGCTAATGGCACTTTGTCAGGAAACAGTGAAATAAGGTTTGAATCAAAAGGTGCTCCAAAATTTATTCCAACAGTGTTTAGTGTTTCTGAAAAAGAACAATTACTTACATTTTTACATGAATTGACTACAATGAATATGAAATTTTGTCACCAATATCTTGAAGATGCCAACTGGGATATTAGAACTGCTATTGTGACATTTATGAATATGTATACAGTCAACAATGTGCCACCTGAAGCTTTTCTATAATATGTATTTTACTGTATAATATTTATATAATACAGATGTCATTATTCGTTACATGCCTGTAATATAACAAGAAAATTGTATAATTGTACTATAAATTTGTACCTATGTAAAATATTAAATTAGTTATTTCATATATGTTATGTTATTTCATATAAGTACGGAAAAAAATTCATTTTCAACTTCATATAATAATTTCATTAATATTATTTTTAAAGATATATTACTACCTGAATAAAATAAGTGCCATTTTATTAAAAAAATCTTTATTTCATTTTATACAAAATATAAAATTACAATTTTCATGATATTAACAACCTTGTTGTGTATTTAGCAGAGCAATGGTTTTATTTATATATGGTATAGTATTCACATTTGAATTTACTCCTAATTCAAATACTTTTTGCATTAACGGTAAAGCGTGTTCTGAAATAAAATATAATTTATCAGAATACAATATATATTATCAAAACAGGTACTAGAATAAACTAAAGAGAAATATACCTTGCATACATAATACAATTTCTGGTAACTTCTCTAGAGCTGACATTAATATATCAGCTCTAGAACTGTCCAAACACCTTTGAAATGCAGACAAGATATTTGCATTTGATGCTGGACGATGTTTTAATGCTCTTGCTAATAATGTATGAGCAAGAGATCTTATGTTACTTTGCGGAGATACAAGCAATTCTGCTATATTGTCTGTTATAGATTCCAAAACTGAAGGTTTTCGTGATGACAAATGCTCAATTTCTTGAAGAGCGCTAAATACATCTAAAGCATAATATTAAAATTTGTATATTCTAATATTATAACGATATTTAAATTGAAATTAAATCGTATTTTCTAATCATACCTTCACCTTGCAGTTTAGATAATGTAGTTAACAATGAAGGCCAATGCTGTGGAATAATGGATTCTGTTGGAGGTGGAGTAGGAGGAACAGTAATTAAAATCTCCTCTATGTCTTCTCCTTCTCTTGGCATTGGAATGCCTGATACAAGCGTTCTAAGTGTAACTAGATTCGGATAATGTACCTGCAATTCACTATATGTAAGTGTAAGCTGATATCTGAAATTCATAGAAGAAATTATAGTTACTACTTACTGTAGAGCCTGAGCATGTTTCTGCAAATATTTCAATGCCCTTTGTGCATTATAAGAGATGTATGCTTGTAGTAATGTAATAAATCTATTTAAGAGTGGTATAAGATCTTTTACTGGACCATAATTCTGAAAATAAAACAGATTAGCTATTTTTAATTTGATTCATATTAATAATGTATAAATATTCCTTTACACACTTGAAAGCACTGAAAGTAATTCTCCAGTGTATCTTCCAAAGCAGTCTGATGTTCTTCACTAAATAAATGTGGTTGTAGTAATTCCAGTAACCCCATTATTTGTACAAAAAGATTTAGATGATGACCTGTTCTAAATTGACTAAAATCCAAATAAGATCTTCCCATTAGTGACGACGCTAACATTGGAAGTTGTCGTAACACTAAAATAGGATGCACAGCAGCCATTTTTCGGGCGCATAATTCGAAGTCTTGAGACCTAGAATTCCATGACTTTTGCCGCGGTGTTGCTGCTAGAGCAGTTAACAAAGAATGACTCATACAATCTAACACAGAACTCGTCCATTTTGTAATTTTTGCTCCTCCAACAAACTTTTTAGTTTGAAATGTGTCTAAGTAACATATTACTTTAGGTATTTTCATGTACATGTGTAACAAGAACTGATGCACCATATCTGAATCAACACTAAAAAATAAAAGAGAGAAATATTTAGAAAACTTCTATTAAAAAAGGAAACTTACTCTTTTTTTAAGTTTTGTTTCTGCAAAACAAAACTTAATACTACATTAAACTAGACATACTCTGAGTCATTCATCATACGTGCAGCCAAATATTTTACTACACTGGCTACCAAATGATCGTCTGTAGAAATACAGTGTAATAATAAATCAAGACGAGAATCCATTCGAGCAAGTGCAATGTTTCTGTTTTGACAATTATATATGATAACAGCTTCTGCAACTATATACGCTACGAGTGTTAGTAACTGTTTCTCGTGTAAAAGTAAAATATTTTCTGGAACATAATGTTTTGGCGTGAATTTGTCTCTGCCTTGCCAGAGTTTTGGATTACAAGTTAATGCCCACAAGAAGTCTAAAACAGCCGTCGGATCATACCTATGAAAATAACATTATATTACCTTCATATATTTTTTAAATTATTTTTTACTTACCCATCATCACATTTATCTAATAAATGTCCAACACATTTGTACAAAGTTGCCCAACTTGCTCTATGCGTCAATAAAGTTAACAAGTAGGGTCTAAATGAATGTGAACTCATAACATTGTTATCAACTTTCATTTGTATCTTCGTTTTCCCAAATAAAAGTTTCATTTGGAGAGTAGGACATGTTCCAATTAATTCTGGTTCAACAGATGCTAACCAATCGATTAATAAACCAGTTCGTGGCTTTAAAATGCCTTCGTTACTGTCATTCACTAGTAATCTTGCCATTGCTTCAACAAGAACGTCGGTTTTCTGTTGTTTCAGGCAAATATTTAATAACTTACGTCCAACTGCTTCTAAATTCACTGGATCCGTGCTTTCTAAAATAGATCCGGGATCTCGATTTTGCATCAACATCTTTAATTCCATGCTTTTTGGCGTTTTGGTTAATTGCACGTTTGCAAAGTCTCTTAAAATAGATAGAACTGGTGCTTTTACATCACCTATCAGCTGTATCAAGTTTAGACACATATTACGGGCTAATTCAACCACTTGTTTCGAAGTTGATGGCTTTTTTAAAGGCAACAATATTACTCGCATTAGGGTGCAAGAATACTGAGGCATGTGAACAAGCGAGGCTAGGAATTGTTTAACTTGCATTGAACTTAATACACTACATATATGTTGTATTGCCAACACAGCGGCTCCGCTTTCTTTAGCAGATTTCTGCAAATCTTTTGCTAAGGTTTTATGTAATCGGCGATATGCATCTATCTTTTGATTCATTGGTATATTCTCGATAAATAATCTGTTGATTAAATGTGGGACATCCGTTTTAACAGAAGATTGTATGACAGATTGTATTTGAACTACAGCACTTAGAGGTAAAGGTTCCTGTAATTGTGCGATAGTTACAGCATTTTCATCAGGTAACTCTGGCTCCATTAATTGTAAAACCTGTACAAAGACTAGTCCACCCGTTGCCCCTCTTCTGTGTTGAACTTCAACTAATTGTGCCATATATGTCTTATCGAGTACTGCTTCACCAACAGAACTCGGGTCAATTTGTACACCAGTATCCAATGTATGGAGTAATTTAGTCATTGATGGAACAGGAATACCGAAGCTCTGAATAAAAAGAACCAGTTGTTGTGGTTCCAAATCTTTAAGAGCTGCGTCAATTAAACGTGGTACACTACTCCTAATCATTCTTAGTTTTAACCAATCAGGTATTAATAAAGCTTCTTCGCTTGTATCAACAAGAAAAGCTTTTGGTGGTTCTGTATTCAACGGAAACCAAGTTTCAAGTAAAGCATCAAACAATACATCATCATCGGAGTCGTACGTTAATAAGATTATCATAGCATGAACAACTAAAATATGCATAGTACACTCTTCTCCTGTACTCCATTGTACTAATATCTGGTCTTGACTTTCAGACCAGGTATATTCCTCTGCTCGTGGAGATCGAGCTTTTTCTAGATAATTACAGAAAATCACCATGAAAGCATGCAAAGTCTGTTTAGCTGCTTTATTTGGTGGATTATCAATTTCTGGTTGCGGTAAAATAGCTGCTATAATCGTACTTCGTTCGACTACTAATTGAGATATTTCATTAACTAAATCAGTTAAATCGGGTAAATCATCGTCTGTAGTATGCGCAGCAAGATAAGATATGTACGCGTGTACAAGATCTGGATTATTTTCGACTTGACATGCACCTCGAAGAGCAGTAGAAACTAAAGATCGTACTGATAAGAAATGAGGTATGGACGGTAATTTGCGAAGAAGCCAGATCTCCCTAAAACAAATGGTTTTATTAGTTTTAAATTTGAAGAAGCATTATTAAAAGTGAACTTATGAAATTACTTTTCATTCTCTCCATCTATATCCATAGGTTCCTCTTCAGTAGGTATTGATCCAAGTACCATCTTCAAACCTGTAATTGCTTGAAGGCGACTGCCAGTTTGTTGACTGCTCAGTCTTCTTAAGAAATATTCTAACACCTCGTAAGCATGTTGTCGATCCTGTTCGGGATCAGTTAATAACATTTGAAGATGGGCTAATAGCTGTTGTTGTCTTGGTTGCTTCTCCACAGCTTGAGTACTAGTAGATAATAAAAATTCACAAAGACATTGTACAGGTAATTGACTAAGAGATCCCTCGCTATTTTGTACAAGATCTGCTAGCCATGGCATACTCTGAGACGAACTCTGTTGTTGTCTTTGTATTATATCTAATAAGAAATCTGGTTTACGAGATCGACAAAGTAAATGTCCCAGCCTATGAGACACATTTAATGATTGTATTTGTTCCAGTACTGCTGGAGGTGGTCTCCTAGCAATTCCAGTTGGTTCCATAGTCATTAGTTGTGATAGTAATAAACTATTTTGTTCTGATATTTGTATTCTTGTTGATGCAGCAGCTAAGTGCGATTCATATTCTAATATTTCTTGTTTCTCTATAGCTTCAACTTGCAATTCTTTCGAACGTTCTTGCTCTATTATTTCTGGTAATGCCATCGTTGGTGGTGGATAGGAGAAATGACTATAAGAAATAACACATTAAAAGAGATCTGTTGAGAAAGAATATAAGTATTTTTCTCTGCAAGATTATACAAAAATTTAAACTTACTTTGTAATGCACATTTCCATTAGAGTTCGTAAAATGGGATACCTTTTCCATGCAACAGCACCAATAGTAGAAGGATTGTGAGCAGCCAGTATTAATAACATTATCCACCCTTTCCAATATAAATTTGATATTGCCAAAGTAGGTGGTACATAGCTAAATAAAGTGAAATAAATAATTAATATGAATTTTTACTGAACTAGTTAAATTTATAATATTATTAAAATCTGTAAATACTTTGACGGTATGTTTATAGTTCCTGGTGGTTGATAAATGCACAAGTTAAAAATAAGTTCAATTATATCCAATTTATCAGCTTGTAATGTCGGGAAACTCTCAGTTGAGTTAGCTGCCGCTCGTCTAACTAATTGATCCACCAAATCTAATGTTTCTGAATGAGTAATGCCATTTTCCTAAAAGACAAGGTATACAACACAAACTATTATACTAGAGAAACATGCTATAGAAATAAATAAATTTATCATTTTAGATATATACTTTTGAAAAACCAATCAGTAATAGTCTTAACAGTGTATTCTGTAATAATGGAACATCCGAAATAAGACGTAAGTAAAATACTCTATCAGATTCGGGTGGCCAATTATCTAATTTATAGTACTGCTCTGGTGGTTCAAGCAGTAAAATTTTATGTAAGGCATGAAGGAGCTCATTTTTTCCAATAGCGTACATCTGTGGCGCCGAATTCTGTAGCCATAACACGGCTTCAAATTGTATTGTCGCTACCATGTTCTGAAATTGATGTAATAAAGCTATATCTTTTTTATCACCTCTTTGTGCTAATGCTGCAGCTTCTTTAACTTGTGGGCTGATAGCTAGTAACATACATAAGCACAATAAATCTGCAATTGAAATGAAGACTCGTTCTTTGAATTCGAAATTAAGCAACTGTTGCGCTATATCTTGTCTTTCGGACATTAATGTGCGCGCAAAAATAAGTAAATTAATATCGTGTCGACAAACACGTACGATTTCTCTGAGTAAAGCACGTAAAGGTCTCAGATAATCTTCTCGGTTCATTAATAAATCCTGAAATATTTCTGCAAGTAACTTAGCCGCTTGCTCGGATAAAGTTTGAAACATTACACCTATCATTGGCATATTATTTGGATTTCTTGCATTAGATAATTCGTTATAAATTGTATGTTTTAAGATAGTAGATAAATTTTCAGGGTGCAAGCCGATTAATTCCTTTACGCCATTTAGATATAAATTAATTACAGCTTTAGTTTTCAATCTCATTTTTACTAATTGACTTATAACTTCAACATCTCTTTGTGTATGAGAAGTACAATTGTAACAAATATAACTCAATAATTCTTGGGCAGGTCTCATTAGTTTCGGATTATGCAACCATACTTCTAATCTTGGAACGGCGATATTTCTGATTTCTACAAAACCACAGGCTGAAGAAAGTAATTTTAGAAAGTTTTTGGTAATTGACTCTGGTTGTCGTCTATTCAACTGTTCTTTCACAGCTTCAAGAACAATGAACTCTATGTTCTCTATACAATGAGTGTATCTAGGAGTAATAGGAAACTCTATCTTTTCTTTGTCGGCAGAAAACTGTACAGATGAAGATCCTGGATCTTCATCGTCAATTGTAGATGGACTATGACAATCTCGTGGTGTTAATACAGATAGTTCTGGTTGTAGGACACTTTTTGGTGGATGCCTTGTATTAAATCCTGTTAAAATATTATCTACAAAACCTTTGCATTCTTCATGATCAACCCATACTCTTTCACCTAAAGCATCCTCAATGTATAGCTAGGAAAAGGATAATAAAAATTAATTCTAAATTAAATGTTACATATAACTAATAAACATTAATATAATATATCTGTGAACAACCTTAACAAAGATTTCTGGCCAATTTCTTTTATCATGAAACCCCTTCATTAACAAATTAGCTGCAAGTACAGGAACTAATGGGTTTCCTTTTGTTTTATAATTATGTCCTTGATCCCGTTTCAATAAAGAGGATAGTGCATGTAATATACAATCATTTGAAAACATAGAAGGACGAATTTTTGCTAAGTACAATAATCCCATGTATACCAATGTATCAGGTTTCCATTTCTGATTTTTAAGTGTTTTTATGGCACCACAAATAATGCCTATAACTTTGTCACCTTCATCATTATCATTAGCTTCTAGGACCATTGGAACAAAATCTGCTGGATCAGTATCTATGGCTACCAATTCCCAAGCTTCAGCACTTGAGAATGGTGGTCGTTGATGAGAAACATGTGCAGCAAGTTTAGGTTTCTTTTGTGGGATATATTGAAAAGATTGAAGTGATCCTGATGGTGCCTCTCTTTTTCTGTCAGTTCCTACATAATTTTTTATATATTAGATAAATAAATTGTATCATAAATTTTCTTTAATTTTCTTCAAATTTGTCTAGACCTATATTAAAATAACAATCTTTTATTTACCAGAAGTTGAAGTATTACTACTTTGCTTAGAATGAATAACGCCTGGTCTTTTAACATCAGAATTTTCATTACGCGAACCTTTGGACCCAAGTGCGAATAAATCAGAAGGATGCTGAGCAATCTTACTTTTTGCACCTCTGCCAATTCCTGCCTTTCCACGATCCATTATGATATTTGTATCTTTTAAGTTTAAGAAAATAGAAAGCGTAGTTAATAATCAATGGCACACTGTTCACTTTTTGAATAAAATAGATATATAGAATCATCACAATATAATATTCAGAATCATCATCAGAATAATAATAAATAAATATTTGAAAATATTTCGTATTAAACTAACCTATGCAACATTTATAATACGAAATTCCAAAAATTTCTCTTCCGGAAAATATATCTAATATAATACATTACTAGCAATATTAGATACATGAAGTAATTTATTACAATTAAAAATGTAGATATGATATTATTTTCCTACGTCAATAAATTAATGTTCTTCCAAACAGAACAATTTCGGCCAACAACACTAGCAGACATACACACTATCGATATCGTTTTGCTAAAGATTCGATAAGATCGAATTGACAATTGGATCCGGCAATCACAAATTTAAACTGATGAGCAATAATTGCAAGGTCAGAAAATAAAAATAATATCGAATATTAACAATTTAAGGGACCTTTCATCGCTTAATTTTTGCTTTTAAATGTACTTTTTAATATTGAAATCTGTACTTACATTAATAAAAGAATAATGCATTAACGACCTAAATTTTTATCAGTTTAACTCTAAATTCTAAGAATATTGCAATTAGTCATCAAGAAATCATTAAATAATGTATTAAACACGTATGCTGTTTTAAAACATACAATATTCAAATGTATTTTTTAGCATATGGAATTCAATATATTTATAGTCTTATCACGTTCTTGCTTATTGTATTGCATGCTTAAATGAACCAATCAGACCATAGAAAATTTAAATTTAAATGAGTGTTGAAGTTGAAGCAGTCGTCATTTCAAATGGCAGTTGCGATGTGCGGAGCGATATGTGGAGACGTAAAAAATTAATTAAAGACGAAGTAGTCACACAAAAACATTTCTATCAAAATTTCTATGCTACTTCGTCTAACATATTGATAAAGAAAAATGTTAAGCGATGTTAAGGTGGGAATCAAATTGAGGCCTTTGATTCAACAAGAACAAGATGAAAATTTATCAATGCAATGGATTGTAAAAGGAAATTCGATTGTTTCATTAGATCAAGAGACAAATAAGTGGAGGGATAATGAATTTCAGTTTGGTATGTGTCAATAATTGCAATGCTATTTTAATTTTTATTCCTTCATATGTACAGGAATAATTATCAAAATATAACCTACTTATCTTTTTAATGAAAGATTATATTTTTACTAAGAATATTAATTACTAGAAATGTAAAAATTTCATTAATTGTCAAACAACTAATTGATAATTGTTTGTTGATATATTAAATTATGTTAAACATTATTATTATAAATCACTTAATATATAATTAATATTTATTTATATAAAATAGGTAATAGAATTATAAACATTCATGCATTATGATATTTATAACCTACATTTTTTTCTATTATATACATTTCAAGAAAGGAGAAAATTTATTCAATAATAAGTTTAATTATTGAATGTTAATAATTTTCATTTATATAAGTAAATTTATATATTACATGTTTATAATATTTATTAATTATAATTACTTATATATTATATATTATAGTTTCATTTACATAATAAGCAATATTTACTCTGTAGTATTTTATTATTATATTATTAATTTTTAATATTTTTTTATAGATTATAGCTTTGATGTAAATACAAGAAATTCCAAAGTATTTGATAGTATTATAAAATCTATTGTTGATGCTACTATAGATGGTTTTAATGGAACAATATTTTTTTATGGTCAGTTTCATTCTGGTAAAACATACACAGTGACAGGCACTTCAGAAGATCCAGGCATAATACCACTTACTGCTGAATACATATTTAATGCTATTTCAAATATCATTCAATGTGAATTTTTATTAAGGTTTACATTAAAAATTATTTTTAGATTGTACATTTTTATTTATTTTTATTATTATTTATTTTATTTATTCTTTTCTAGGGTATCTTATTTAGAAATTCGCGATGAGAAAATAAATGACTTATTAGATATGAATCAAATTGATTTAGAATTATATAAAGATAACAACGGACAAATAATTGTTAAATGTACAGAAAAAATTACAAATTCTTCAGATGATATGTTATCTATAATGAAAGAAGGAATTAAGAATAAACATATTAGTAGTCATAGTATATTTCAAATTGTAAGATTGCATAGAATATTTTATATATATTATATATTATATATTATATCATTATATATATATATATATCACACTTTATTGTAATATTTAGTGTAATAGATACACATACTTTTTAGATAATTGAAAGTCAACAAATTGAAGGAGATTCAAACAATACTGTACAATTATCACAATTAAATTTGGTAGATCTTGCTGGTTTTACAAAAGTTCATTGTACAAAAGGTATTGAAGAACATCAAACTGATATATCTCTTTTTACTCTAGAATCAATAATTACACAAATAAGTAAGTCACAAAATGCCCAAGAACATATTGGTTATCATAATAGTAAATTAACAGAATTACTGCAGTCATCATTAAGTGGCAATGCTTTAATAGCTGTAATATGTACAGTAACACCTGCTGCTTTAGAGGAAACATATTACACTCTATTGTTAGTATGCTATTTTTACAATGCCATTTATAACTTTACATATATTAGAATATAATTTTTGATATTTAGGTTTGGATCACATATTAAAAAGATTAAAACTAAACCACAAAGAAACAAAGTTATGTCTGATGCATCGCTTCTTCATTATGCAAAACAAGTGAAATTAGAGGTTTGTACAATTAATTGTAATTTTATTTTGAAAATTAACCCATGTTTTTATGACAATTGCTGTGCTATATTAGAATTATTTCATTAGCAAATAAGAAATGGAAACTCATCTATAGAAGTAGAAGAAGTAGAATCTAACAAACTACAACAGAAATGTCACTTGTTAGAGGAACGTATAAAATTATTAAAGACTCAAACTATTTCTGGATATGAAAAAAATTGTGAAAAAGCACTTAACTATAAGTCTAAAAGAAGAGAAATTTGGTGTAATCCTGGAATGATCAAACCGTATTTCCCTGTATTTCATACTCAAACTTGCTTACCAACAATAAAAGAAATTTCACCTGAGAAACTACATAAAAAAAACATTATGCAATCAGTTGACATAAATGAAAGTAAATTTATTACATTGTGCAATTTGTTTTTCACAATGTTCTTTATTATTTAAAAATTTAGCTTACTTTGTATTTTCAGCATTTCAGACAGATCTTGAATCAGAAGCAATTGATTATGAAGTAGACTATGAAATCAAAGTGAATAATAATATTGGTAATGAACATGTTAAATGTATGAAAAGTGATAATTTATTTCTAATGCCAGAAACACAAGATACTTTGATACAAACTTCTAGGTATATATTTTTCATTGTTAAAATATTGTCTATTACAATTTAATGTTTCCTCTTATCTGCAACAGAAATCAAATATGTCCTTCTACACCAAAAAGTATTTTACGGGAATGTATCGTGGACTTGACAACGCAACTTACTGAACTTCGTGAATTCACGACTTTAGAGAAACAACTTACGTGTGAAGGAAACCATTGTTGCAAACATGTAAGTGCAATTAATATTTATATGCCTATATCTTAAAAGATTCTTTAATTTTATACATATATATTTTTATAACTTTGCATCTTTATCAAGAACATAGGAGAACAAGCGGAAATACAGTTTGTTTGTGATGGTTTTAAAAATAACAGAATTGATAAATATTCTCCAAATTATGTAATACAATTAGAAGAAGAGAAAGATAAATTAGCAGTAGAGGTAAAGTTAAAAAGTCAAGAATTGGCCGAAATAAAGGATGATGTTCGAAGCCTTAAATTAGATATAGAAAAATTTGAAAAAACTATTTATTTATTAACAAATGAAAATATGGAAATGTCAAATAAATTGTCCGTTGAAAACGAACGTTCGAAAGAAACTGAATTAAATTTTCAAACAACAATTACTGAGCTTTACACACAGATTTCGAAAATTACGGAAGAAAAGATTAATTTAGAAGGCGATATAACTGTCTTAAACGAACAATTAGAATCATTTCGCTCAAAAACCACAGGACAATACAATAATGAACAATTACTAATTGAACATCAGAATAAAATTGATGCACTGAAAACAGAAAATATTGAATTATCAACTATTATTGCAGATAAAAATAAGGAACTTGAAAATGTTAAAGAAAGTAAATCGCTATTATATGACCATGATTGTGTTTATAAGGATAAAGTCACATTATTGACTGAAAAAAATAAATGTTTAATGCAAGAAAATAATGAACTTTCCTCTGATCTAATGGATAAAATTGAGGAAAGTGATATATTGAAAGAACAGTATGATATTTTGAATAATAAAATGATTTTAATAAAAAACGTAGATTCCAAAAACGACATAGAAGAATTAAGATTGGAAAACAATATTTTAAAAGCTAAGATAGCAGAATTAAAAATGAAAATAACAATATTAACTAATGAAAATGCAAAGATTTCCAATAATCTATTAGAAAGTATGGAGGATTTTGATAACCCATGCAATGAAAAAGTAAATAGCAATTCATTGCATTTATCTATAGTACCTGATAATTCTGAAAAATCAAATGAGACTATGGAGAAAATATTACAAGGAGAAAGTTACGAAGAACTGTCAAATAAGGTTATAGTATTACAGGACAAAGTTACTCATCTATCTCGTTTAAATAAAAAATTAAGTGATTTAAAATTATCATCCTGTGGTCAATGTGAGCATTTAAAGAAGATAAGTGAGAGTCGTAGAGCTTTTAAACTTGAAGCAAAAATTTTAAATCACAAATTGGAAGACTTACAAAAAAAGTTCAATCAGAAATGTGAGGATACTGAAGCATTAAAACTTAAGGTTAATCAAGAGTTGAATATAAGTTTTACTGATACACCCTTGAACACTAGTTTTGTAGATAGAATGAATGTAAGCTTTGTAGAGGAGAAGGTTCAACACTTAAATAACGAATTACGGACTTTGAAGCATGACCACGATGAACTTTCAGTTTCATATATAAAAAAATGTGACGAACTTGAAAACCTTCATAATGAAACGAAAATCGAGCACCTTCAAAATAATATCGAACAAGTGAAAGAAGATATAGATGAAATAAAAAAAAATAGTGCACATTTTGTTTCTATGCTTAGTAAATTTAGGACGGAAAAAGAAAACTTATTAGACCAAATCAATACACTAAGAAGCGATAATGAAGCGTTACAACAAAAAGTAGCAGAAAAAGAGATATTAGCAGCTATAGCTACAGAGAAAGCTCAAATTCTTGAGAATGAATTATCATGTATGAATAAAGAACTCGAACAGTTTTTTGTGAAAGAAAAACTAATGCAGACCGAAAAAATGACACTAGAAATACAACTAGAAGGTTTAAAGGTTGAAAATGAAAATAAAGGTAATCTTATTACTAAATTAAATGGAACGACTGATGATTTGAATGGATGTATATTATCACTGAAACATGAATTAGATTTAACAACAAACCAAAAAAAGGAATTAACTATATTAACTGAAAATATTAAATGTAAATATAAAAATGAATTAGAACTTCTAAAAAGGCAATGTGATAAATTAGAACAAGAAAAGCAAAAAAGTATAGAAACAGAAAAACATGTAACACTGCGAGTAAATGAATTAGAGTCATATATAGGAAAACTTAAAATAGATTTGGAAAAACAAAAAAACTTACATTGTGAGTTAAATACTATCAAGGAACATATGATCAAAGAATTAAAATCATTTAAATTGAATTCTTTAGATTTTTTAAATAAAACTGCAGACGAAATTTTCATCATTTTTTTGCAAACGATCATGTTGAAAGAAGAAGAAGTAATTAAAGAAATGAGAGAATTACTCGAAAAAGATAAATTAAAATTAGAGGATGAAAAGCGACAAAGTGCAGATACTGAAAAGCGCGCAGTGTTATGGGCTAAAGAATTGGAAATAGAAAATGAAAAATTACACGTTGATTTAACAAAAACGGAGTGTTTATGTATAAAAAAGCAAGATGAAATTAACCAATTAAAACACCTTATAAAAGAAAGTAATCATGAAAAGGAGATACTTAAAGAAAAAATGGAAGTGCTAGAAACTGATTTCAATAATTTACAAAGCGAATTTGACAAACAATGCAAAGTAGATATTCAACAGAAAGGACAAGCATCTATTGTTGCACAAAAACGAGAAAAACAAGTACAAGAAGCTCTTAAATACAAAGAAATTGAACTTCAGTCTAATATGAAATCTGAAAAGGAACGGTATGAAAAGAAAATAGAAGAGTTAGTTTGCACTATAGAAATCCATAAAACAAAAAACCTAGAATTGAAAAACAATATTGAAGGGCTTGAAGCTAATGAAAAACAGTTGAAAAATATTATAGAAGCAAATTCCTCAGAACTGAAAGTAACCAATCAAACTATTTATAAAATGACACTTGATTTTGAACATCTCACAGAAGCTTATAACGAATTAAACCGCGATGTAAAAGAAAAAGCGTCTCGAATTGAAAACATCACAGCACTTTTGAAAAACAAATGTGACATGCTATCCGAATATAAAACTAAATTCGAAACTATTATACCAGATTATGAAATACTACAAAATCAAGTTAAAGAAAGAAAAGAAAGCATAGAACGATATAAAGAAGAAATAGAAAGATTGAAAATGGAAAAGGAAAAACAAATTGAAGAAATCAAAGATAAATTAAATTCAGAAGAAATAAAAAATACCGGATTAAATAAACAATTAAACGAATTAAATAGCAAAAATATTGCTTTGATAGAAGAATTAGATAACTTAAAAGAAGTATGTGAACAATTGCGACAAGTAAATGCGAAATTAGAAAGAAAGATTAGAAATAGTACAAGTAAAATAAAAGCTGAAGCAGACATGGAAGAATTAAAAGATGTAAATAAAAGGTTGCAAAATAACTTGGAAGGTGCAAGTAACCGTATAATTGAACTGCAGGAAAGCAAAAATAAAACTTTCAAAGAATTAGTTAATTTAAAAAATCAATATGAATTACTGTCCCAAGAAAATGCTGAACTAAAGAAAACTTTATCATTACACAAATCCAGAGAAAATACTTCATATTTATTTGCAGAAGATAGTAAATATGATACACTTCTTCAAGAAAAGAATAAAATTGCACTACAATTAGAAGGTAAAAAATTATTATTGTCACAAAAAGATAAAGAGATTGTAGAATATGTAAGTCAAATCAATGATTTGATTATTAAAAAAAAAGAACTTGATAACCAATTAAAAGATAAAATGTACATTCAGCAAGCTGAAAATAAATTGGTTAATGAATTAACGAAAAAGTTAACAACTTTAGAAGAAGAAAATAAAGAAATGAAAGATCAACTTAAAACGTTTAAAACAGTAACACAAACTAACATAAAACAGGTAGGAGATACAAAGTTAGACAATGAAAAATTTATTGATACTCTGAAAAAAAGGAATTCGGAATTACAAATTAAATTTAATGAGTATCAAACTGAATTGGAACTAAAAAGTAGCAGTAGCGATTCAAGATCTACTAGTCCAGCTTTTGAAAACAACAGAAGAAGACATAGTAGGAATGAGATATTTAATCAAAGAAGACAATTGGAAGATGTAATAATTGATACAGATCCCAATGAAGATAGACAAACGTGTCAAGTATTAAGAAAAAAAATTCATGAATTAGAATTGCAACTAGTAACAAAACATGGACAAATTTCAGCATTAGAAATCCAAATCCAGAGTGAAAATTTTCCTTATCTACAAAAATGTAAGGAATTGCAGGAACTTCTGCTCACATCTCGCAAAAAGGTGTGTATAATACCAATCTTTTCCAATCTACTTTTAGGAAATAAAATTGATCAAATTGATGAAAATTAAAAATACATTTTTTTTTTAGAATGCTGAACTTAGTTCTGAGATAAGAAAACTTCAGAGGACTCTAAACGACATTAACGCGTGGGAATGTGACATATGTAGACGATGGCGAATTAATAGAAGAGAACAAGCATGTCAAACATTTAATAATGCGCAACAACTTTTTACGATAAATAACGAAATAATTAAGGTAAGTAAAAATATAAAGTAATTTTATATAAAAAACAATTATAACAATTGTGCAGGATGATACAAAAATAATGAAATTGGAAAAAGAGAAAGCAATAATAAAAGATGTATGTCGTGCACGATGCCGACAAATAAGAGAATTGGAGGATAAAGTAAGAGAATTAGAAGAAGCACAGACATCACATTTAAAGTGCATTGAATTTTTGAAAGAAAGATCTAATCAACAACATACTTCCATGGTGCACTTCAATAAACAATTTGACTTGGAAAAAAATATGGAACTGTGAGAAGCACAGTTCTTTAAATATGCTTTGCTTGAAACTAAACTATCAAGATTTCGTTTTTTTTTTTTTTTTTTTTTTTGGTGGTGCTTAACTATTGGAATGAAACTAATATAATTTATTTATTTATATATGCAATGGGATGTACATGCATTATTATTTAGTGTAATTAGAACCAAAATTCAAGTGACATGTAAGTCACTATATTTGTGTAAACATGGAAAAGTAATTACTTTCTATTTTAAAACAGGATATTTATGTATTATTTATTGAATATTTGCATATATTGTTGAAATTTTTTTCATATGCATGTTATTTAGAATCTGCATGTTTATTCTTCGGATTTTCTATTTTTCTGCTACTTTTTGAATAATTAAAGTTTTGAAAAATTAAATTTATACATTATATATTTAATGTTTTCTACAGAGCAATGAAAGAAACAGCTTCAGCCAATGTGTTAAAGCTTGTAAAGTCTTCAAGTTATAGAAGAAGCATATGGAACTCTAATTAATAAAAATATCTTCCAAAAATTATAGCCTATGATATCGTTAAAAATATATGTAGGAAGGCTATCACTATTCAAGTATTACATTCATTCCTACTTTGTTAAGTTAATGTAAATAGCAACAATATTAAAGTATCTGCATTTCTGAGATATTATATTTTTGTACTTTCATAAAATAATGTAAATACGGATAAACTAATTTTTATATGTACTCTGACGTAAAAAGTGGCTATATTTATATATGTCGTATCATTCATGCCAACTTTATAATAAAACACAATCTGTGATTCTGTAAACTTTCATAATATAATTGCATTAATGTTAATATATATGGGGTATCCTAAACTTAATTGGTCAAACCACAAGGGCTTAATTTACAGTCAAAAAGATGAAAAAAATGTTGTATAAAGTTTGTCACCAAATACTTTGTTGCAAAGTTATAGAGATATTGTACACAGTAAAACTCAGCAAAAAGAAACTCTCTTTATAGTACTTCATAATCAATTCCATTGTTCATTGTTCATCATATCCATATTTTATAACTATTAATGACATGGAATTGTTACCATATGATAAAAAACATGTAACTACACTGACACAATAACACAGTCAACTTCTGTGTGCTATGATGAAAAATGCGTTATCTATTTCATGCATACAATATTTGTTTAAAATATAACAAAGTATTTATTGACAAACTTTATATAACATCTCTTTCTTCTTTTTGTCTGTAAATTAGAAGTTCTCACAGTATGGTCGTTTAAGTTTGGGACACTCTGTATATAAAATGTGCCATAAATTAATTATTGTTCCGAGTTCAAACTTAAATTATATAATGTAATTGTGACGTAAAAAAAGAAAGAAACATGTATATCAGATTTATTATTATAACAATTAAAACAGTGAAGAAATAATTAAGTTGTACTACATTAAATTCACTCACTAAAATGTAAATAAAAAATATTAAGTGCTAAAATTATTTCCCTTTCGCTTGAAATATGTACTCTAATGTAGTCATTACGAAGTACCAGAGAAGAAATGAAAGTGTTCGCGCCCGTAGTTCTGGTTGTTTCATGTACAGGTGCTGCACCATGTGGTCACGTGCTGAGTTAACTAAAATTAGCATACTTAAGAACCTATAAAATTAGGGTTCTGCCCTGTTTAGTCGTAATGTAGCTTATACAAGAAACTATGTATTTAAGCTTAAAGTTAGGGATTTTGGTTGCACACTAGCATAGATAAGAACCTATTTAATCATACGGTTCTACGAAAAAGTTTTGTAGGTTCTTATCTTAGGAAAAGAGACGAATTCAATGACCTTGCATATGAGGTGAGTTACTTTTGTAAAATATTATAAATTCGTCAATTCCTAAAGACTCAAGTGAACCAGAGTTGATAGCTACCGACTATTAGGTTGCTATAAACGCTGTAAATAAATATTGAATTTCTTATCTTCCATGATGCTTCTCAAATTACCAAACATTACTGAATCGTGGAAACTCACTTTAGTTGACATACTTTAGTGGAATAAAAATTGTAAGTGTCAAAAATATCTATCAAATGAGACGTCACATATTAAAATTGGTTAAATCGTTGAGCCATAAATAAATAAAAACCATCCAAAGTTACACTATTTTCAATTATCAATTATTCATGAAAAATTCAGGATGAAAAGTTAAAAATTTATGAGAATGTATCCGCGTCCACGAAGATACCAAAAATAGGAGGGCGCAGGTCTCGAGAGTCAATAGGAAGGGAGAAGGCATAAATTTATACTTGAATAATACAAATGTTTGATTCAAACGTTTTAAATGGTTTTCCTTTATAGAATGGTCTATTGGTATAGAGATATACATACATATTAAATGTATCTAATATTTGTAAACGTTTATTGTATTGTTTATTTTCTTTGTTTTTTGTTAATAAATTATTATGTTCTGAAATTTTGTACTATTTTTAACCCTACTTTATATGTATCATCGTCCAAAAATATAATAAACAATTAATTTCTCTTAGGCAACTTATAATTAACAACTAGAACTACAGACATGAGCACTCTCATTTTCTCTCTGTTAGTAATGTAATTATATCTCTTATATTGGCTGCACTGACATTCTCGACAGTTCATGTCAGTGTATATATCAGACAATTTAGTGAAACATAACTTACATTGAAGTCCTGCTATGTGTTGTTTATAAGTAAAACATTAATGTATTTTGTATTTAAATAAGTGAAAGAACATATATAAAAGTCAGAAATGGATTTTCAAAATCGTCCAGGAGGCAAAACTGGCGGTGGAGGTGTCGCGTCCTGGTCAGAAAGTAATCGAGATAGAAGAGAACGTTTACGACAACTTGCGTTGGAGACTATTGACCTCAATAAGGATCCATATTTTATGAAAAATCATTTAGGTTCTTATGAATGTAAATTATGTTTAACTCTTCACAATAATGAGGGCAGTTATTTGGCCCATACACAAGGTAAAAAGCATCAAGCTAACCTAGCTAGAAGAGCTGCTAAAGAAGCAAAGGAAGCTCCTCAAACACTTGCTCCTGAAAAACCTCGAGTAGAACCAAAAAAATTTGTAAAGATTGGAAGACCAGGTTATAGAGTAACTAAACAAAGAGATCCAGAATCAGGACAACAAAGTTTATTATTCCAAGTTGACTATCCAGAAGTTGCAGATAATGTTATTCCAAGGCATAGGTTTATGTCAGCATATGAACAGAGAGTTGAACCACCAGATCGTAAATGGCAATATTTATTGTTTGCTGCTGAGCCTTATGAAACTATAGCTTTCAAGGTAAATTTACTTCAAAATATAAAGATAAATAATTCTGCAGTTAAAAATATAATTTTACAATATTTTAGGTACCTAGTAGAGAAGTTGAAAAGGCAGAAGGCAAGTTTTGGACACATTGGAACAAAGATACAAAACAATTCTTTTTACAATTTGCATTTAAAAACGAAAAGCCTTCAGTTGGTAAAGTGCCACCACCTCCAGTTCCTCTAATACGACCTGGTTTAGGACCACCTATGGTACCAGTACCACCACCACCAAGACCACCTATATTTAATCCAGTACCACCACCACCAGCACTTCTAGCCACTGGCATGCAAATACCTCCACCACCACCTCATTTAGCATAATTTTTTATTCAGATACAACAATGCGGATAAAGGTTATAAATCAATATCGAAATGTACATTCTATAAAAATAAAAGTTTTCGTACATAAAAGAAATTTGAGGAGGCATTGTTATACTGTATTTTTCTTTGTCCTTTGCTATTATAATTTTGTATACTTATTACTAATAAAATTAGTATCCTGATACTCAAAAATTATAAACAATTTGAAAATTTCACTCTTACTATTAAAGAATACATACAATAGTGTTAAATAAGAAAAAATAAAACAGTATCACAACTTTTTCTTTTTTTCTCTGTTATTGTTTAAATTTATTAAGAATATAAACGTATTAGAATGTACAGAAGATTTGTTGATGAACGTTTCGGTTCCTGAAACATAAAAGAAGTTTTATTAATTTATTTATGAAAAAATACAAAATATTATGAAGTTAGATTGGTATAATCAGTTACATAGAACAATCTACATAGTTTTAAGTGTTGTACGCACTTTTCCGACCGCCCGTTCGTATTATCATCATTAAATGCTTTAATCTTTTGCAATTTAATCATATTTATAAATGTTTTATTATAAAATATGTACCAGTATGCTTAGGCAGACAGAACACAAACTCCTCCAACTGCCTTAATTTTGTCTTCTGCCAGTTTACTGAAAAATTTGGCTTTAACAATAACTGGTTGTTTAGGAAGTCGTCCTTTGCCCAGAAGTTTGTAATATCCCTATAAAATTGAATATAGAATGAAAATGTAATTACAATACAGTATTTTGAAGTTAGTTTTCTCAGTAATTCTCTCGCGATTTACACTTACCGCTTTAACCAAATCAATTACTGGAACTTTGTTTTCTGAATTCTTATATTTAAGTCTGGTTTGTTCAGAAACTAATGTCCATAGTTTATCCAAATTTAAGGTGGGGCACCATTTTGTATTCCGCCTTAAATGGTAATTTCGCATACCAAGCTGTGAATTAAAATAAAAATTTATTGATGTTTTCCTTCTACTGGTACAGATTTGACATTTATGCAGCTCATCAGAATACTACATACATTCAAAGTAATTCAGATCGCCGGTGAATAATAAAGTTATCATCATTGAATATTTAACCCTTTGCATACGAGAGGTGACTCTCAATCACTACTTATTTTTTGTGACAACTCGAGTGGTGACTTTTGGTCACCATTCAGTTTGACGCAATACGCCGATGTGTATTTTCTTTGAAAATCGAAACGTTGTAAGATATAAAACCTTCCGAAGCATAAAATAATACATCTTCATATAGTGATAAGATTTTCTCCGATTCAAGAAATTGATGAGACTTGACTTTCCGGTATCAACAAGAATACTATTGCATTTTTACACAATGTTGTTGGAGAAAATTCCTGGTGCTCAGAGACATCATATGTTCACAGACAGATATTATACAAGTTATAACTTGTTGGAAGAATTATGGAAACTGAAATGTCATTTTGCCAGAACGATCCTAACAAATAGAAAGATTTTGCCAAATCTTATAAAGAAACCAAAATTTTGTAACAAGTCTACTATAGCATACCAGAAAAGCAAGACCTTAGTTTTAATATGGAAAGATAAGAAGATCTTGACATGTTGGACCAATTAGTATAATGCAGGATTGACTTATGTAGAAAGAATTTTACGAGGTGGTACTGAAGTTAAGATAAAAAAACCTGATACTATACTAAACTACATAATATGTATGAGTGGCATTGATTGTGTCGACCAATATGCCTCAACATACTGTTTTGTAAGGAAATCCTTGAAATAGTGACAAAAAATATTTTGTTGGAGCCTAGAAATAGATATAAATGGAAAACTACATATCATTCTAACACAAAATAGGAAGGATTGTACGGTCTGCTCTCAATAAAATGAATCCAGCAATAGACACAAGACAATATATTATTGCAATACGTGTCCTGACAAGCCACGGATGCATCTTGGCAATTGCTTTATAAAATATCATACTAAACAACATTACAAAGACTAATATTTAAGAAATTCTCATCTTTGAGACGTAAAAATGCATAAAAATAAAAACATAGAAGTTTTATACATTAATTTATATGTGTAATCATTCTAAGTTAGAGGTAAGCAAATCACCAAACATGCCATGAAATGTCTTGAATTGCTGATTCACTTGAGCAAAAAAGGCCTCGAATACAAAGGGTTAATATAGTTGATTTTTTATAGAAATATGAAATATATTTACCTTTCCAAAGTAACCAGGATGGTATTTATCAAAGTTGATACGATGATGGTGCAAACCACCAGCATTACCACGTCCACCAGGATGTTTCCTGTGTTTACCTAGAATGAAGTATTGCTTCATTTAGTTCAATTTTGTATAATTTTCAACTATTCTTATATTCATTAATTTTACAACTAATAAACTATACAAAATCATACCTATACGTCCATGGCCATGGCTTACGTGACCACGGAGCTTCCTTGTCTTCTTTTTATGTGTAGACTATGAAAAAAAAAAAAAAAAAGAAAATAAATTATACAATAAAATTCATATAATCACATTGCGTATTGTCACAAAGGTTATGTTAGAATAATAACGTAAACTCGCAATGTTAACAATATTTGCAATCAACATTTAATAAATCATCTTAAGAAAAAAATAACAATTCTACAAAAATATTTAATAGGCTTTTAGTGGAATTATAATCTTTATCATTTTATTTGACGAAAGATGTTTTCAAGAATTGCAGATTACAGATTAATAATTTTAAAACCACTAACTCACCATCTTGTTCGCGATGTAGAGAATAAAGAACGTTTGCTCTTTACTGAAACTATTAGCCTTTGCCCAGATGGCGCATGTGTACCACGACTACCATATGATCACAAAATAACTATTAAAAATATAATAAAAATTACTATTATTATAATTTGTATCTAGAAAACAAAATTTGGTTTTTATTAAGTTAAACTGCTTATTCTAAGTGTGATAAATAACTTATTTTATAGCATTTGATAACATATATGCTAATTTGAACAAATGTTCAGATTTTCATGTAAACTACATTTTATGTTTTTTATATTATTTTTTATTTAAATATATTAATACTGCGCTCGTAAGAACAAGATATTTTATAAAATAAAAATTGAAATAATAATACAAAGTAAATATTCTCTTTATTAATAGTTATTTTCTTAGCCACAAGTTACACATACGAAGTCGGCTTTAATCTTCATATAATGTACATCTTGAAAAATTCTAATGATATATGGTTAAGGTTAAGTTATGCACATAGCTGCAGACCGGATTAAAAGGATAAGTAGAGGTTTGCAGATTTCATATAATTTATGTATAATCATTCCGAAATTACTTATAATTAAAAGTGAAATTTAATCTGTCCATAAAAAGAATTTTATTAGTGAAACAATACAAATACCACTAAAAAACTGAACGTACGCAAGGAAAATTTTAAAAGTAGATCAAGATGCAAGAATCTCAACCGAAGAAAGGCAAGAAAGGTAAGAAAATAGCAATGTGAGTGGTATACATGTGTAATTGAATAAAAATAAAATGACAGTACTTTAAATATATATACGTACGCTTATGTTTTAATTAAGTGTTCAATATATTTTTCTTGTGTGACGACTGTCGTCTGCTTTCATTTAACCTCAATTTAACCGCTTTTCTGTTACATACGGATAGGATAATAATATGTTTCCACTTCTTTCATAATGTTTGTAATTTGGTAAATAAAAATTTAGCTTGTCTGACTCTTTATGCACTCATGAGAAGTTCTATATTTTTAATAATTTATGAAAATAATCATAATATGTTGGTATTTCGTAACTTGAAAGTGATATTAGATAACATGATTTTTTATTTCTGAAATATATTTTATCTTGATTAATGTAGATCACTGTATGAATAAAATATTATATGAATCAAACATTCAAAAAATGTATTGATTGCTATACAATAACTATACAAGGTGAAAGTTGCCCAGTTGCAAACTAGATAGTGAAAGTTGCAAGTATCTTGAACACCATACTCTGTTGCTAATTCATTATTTTTTTGATATTTATGTAATTAAATTAAATGGCAAAATAAACATTCCTTTTATAACATTTTGGTTTATTGCGCATTATATATCACTACATAATATGTATATTTAAAATATAATAATTTAATCAGTTTATACAAGTACTTAGATCATATAACACATTGGATGAGTGATTGACTCAAAATGTATTTATATAATCTACATCTATGATTAGCTAGAAGAAAGCGCAATGATAGTGATGAAGATATCGAAAAAGTTTTGGCTGAATTGGAATTGGAATATTCTGGACAAAAGAAAGAAGTTAAAGATGAGCCAGTTGAACAGAAACCTGAAGATGAAGATAAAAAGAAGAAAGGAAAAAAGGATAAGAAAAAGGAAAAAGGTGATGTCATTGATATTAAAGAAGAGTTAAAGGTTAGTGAATACCTTGAAGTAAATAACATTGATGATGAAATGGAAGTTGGTACTGTGAAAACTGCTGCACAGAAGAAGAAAGAAAAGAAAGAAAGAGAAAAGCAGAAGAAACTTGCACAGAAAAAAGCTGTATGTGATTCAAGTTGTTATATTTATAATATTGATATATATATTATTTGTATTAAATACTATGGGTTATTACATGTAAATTAATTGATAATAGGAAATAATTAAGAAGGGAGAAAATGAAGAAGGAAAGGCTGCATCTACAATAGAAAAACAAGGTAAAAAAGAGCTAGAAGTAAAGGTTCCAGAAACAAAAACAGTAGAATTGAAGGAGGCCAATGAAGCAGACACTTCTGCACCTGGTGAAGGTGACGAGGGAAAGAAGAAAAAAAAGAAAGGTGGAAAAGAGGAAATGAAGGAAAAAGGTAACAAAAAGTTTTATTGCTCTTTTTTAAGTAGCAAATTAATACAAGTTACATTTGCTAGGATATAACATTAATTTGTGTCTACATTTAGTATAATTAGATATGTGCAATAGGCAAAGGTCCTGGGAAGAAGACTATTGCTGCAATGCAGGAAGCCTTAAAGAAATTGAAAGAGGAAGAAGAGAGGTTAAAACGAGAACAAGAAGAGAAGTTACGGCAAGAAGAATTGCGGGAACAAGCTCGATTAGAACAACTCAGACTTGAACAGGAACGGAAAGAAAGGAAAAAACTTAAGGAAAAGCAGAGAAAAGAAAGGTTAAAGGCAGAAGGGAAACTTTTGACTACGAAACAAAAACAAGATAGGGCCAGAGCACAAGCTATGCTCAATGCACTTAAAGCTCAAGGTCTAGATTTACCAGGTGTAGGGGAGAAGAAACCTCCTAGACCAGGTGTTTATAATACTTTGTTATAAGGCATAATATATGAGAATATAAGAATGAATTAAGATATATAAAAACATTGTTTCTCAGGAACTCGTGTAAGGCCGAACAAGATAAAACAGCAAATAAGTGTCGATGAAAAAGATGATGAAAAAGTAGAAGAAAATGTGGCAGAAGCAAATAGAGTTGAATTAGAAATCGTGGATCAGCAACCAAAGGAGTTTGAAGAAAAGGAAGATGATGTCAAAGATTCATGGGATGCTGAAACTACTGAAGATGAACAGGACGAAGGTATTAGAAATATATTTATTAGTACTGTATGTACGTTCCCAAATATATTTAATGAAACTATTTTTAATAAAAGATAATTTCATAGATAAATTAGACGATGTGCCAAAAACTCCTGAAAAGCTTAAGGCAACGATACTTTTACTCGAGAAAGAAAAGCGGTCACAAATTGTAGAAGCTGGAAAGGAATCTTCAGAAAGTGAATCAGAGAGCGAGAGCGGTAGTGAATCAGAGACAGAAGAAAGCGAAGATGATAGTGGTGTAGAAGATAAAGTATCAGATGCAGCGAGGAAAAAGGAACGAGTTAGAGAACGAATACAACTCCGAAGGATAGAAGCGGAAAAGAAAAAATCAATAGATAATCTCAGAGCTGCCGTAGTGTGCGTTCTAGGTCATGTTGATACTGGCAAAACAAAAATTCTTGATAAGTTGAGGAGAACAAATGTACAAGACGGTGAAGCGGGTGGTATAACTCAACAAATTGGTGCCACAAATGTACCTATCGATGCTATTCGAGAATCAACGAAACACGTGAAAGGAGTAAGTTATCTTTTATAACTGTTTTCTGCAATACTATACCTCGAACAGATTGATAAAAGATAATAATTGTTTCCAGTTTGATGAAAACAAATTTAAAATACCTGGACTTTTGATAATAGACACTCCTGGACACGAATCTTTTAGTAATTTAAGAAACCGAGGATCTTCTCTATGTGATATAGCGATATTAGTCGTAGATATTATGCATGGTTTAGAACCACAAACTATCGAAAGTATTAATTTGCTTAAAACGAAGAAATGTCCTTTCATTGTAGCTTTAAATAAAATTGACAGGTATAGAATTTAAAATTAATTGCTATGATATTACGTCAATTAAATGCTAGCAATGTAATAGTAACATAATTTCTGTAGATTATATGATTGGCAAACTATGAATCGGAAAGATGTTCAAGATATTGTAAAAAGTCAAGCTATTAATACACAACGTGAGTTTGAAAAACGTTCGAAGGATGTTATTGTGCAATTTGCGGAACAAGGCCTGAATGCTGCATTATTTTATGAAAATCCAGATCCTAGAAGTTATGTTTCCCTTGTACCTACTAGTGCTATTACAGGTAAATCGATACATTAGATTGTTTCTTTTTTTTTTAATAATATAAAGTTTTTAAATGTTTTGGTGCAAAATAAAGTTATTACTTTTTGTACAGGCGAGGGTATGGGCAATCTACTATCGTTAATAGTAGATGCCTGCCAAGGTCCACTAGCTAAGAGGCTCATGTATAGCGAAGAGCTTCAAGCCACTGTTCTAGAAGTGAAAGCATTACCAGGCCTTGGAACAACAATAGATTGCATTCTAGTCAATGGAATATTGAAAGAAGGTGAAACAATGATAGTAGCAGGTACCGATGGTCCAATAGTAACTCAAATACGTTCGCTTCTTATGCCACAACCGTTGAAAGAATTAAGAGTTAAAGTAAGTATACGAAGTCTCGTTTACAATTAACTGTATTAATAATACTCATCTGTTGTGATTTTAGTACAAAAGTAATTCTATGTATAAAAATTTGATAGCAATATCTTTTTTATTTAATGAATTGCAGAATGCGTATATCGAACATCGTGAGGTTAAAGCTGCGCAAGGAGTAAAAATTGCTGCAAAGGATTTAGAAAAAGCGATTGCAGGTAAGCAGCGACTTATTAAATCGTTGTCACAGCATTGCTATATATTATTAGTAATATTAATATTACAGAAGAAATAAACCAAAATTTTTATTTTGTAAATAGGATTGAATCTGCAAGTAGCTCACAAACCAGATGAAGTGGATGTCCTGAAAGAAGAAATCGCGAAGGAGTTGACAAGTGCTCTTGGCAATATTCGACTCGTGGAACGTGGTGTTTACGTGCAAGCGTCGACATTAGGAGCCCTAGAAGCGTTGTTGGACTTCCTTAAAAGTAGCAAGATACCGGTAAGTTTTATTTATATGATACATGTAATGTATCTATTACTTATACAATGTAAGTTCGCTTATTTTATCATATACTATTCAGCATCGCTAACGACAAATAGCGAAATGCATAAATAAACGACGTAATATATAAACAAACAAATTAAACCGTATTTGAAAAGTTCGAATGTAATTTCTTAAAAAACTGAAAATTTCTAACACGTTAGAAGTTTGTTTTTGTAGTTATAATGGTGCATTTGTTTATATTCGTTTAATAAATTTCTGTTAATTTCTTCGTTCAACGAGAGAATTAGAAAACAGCATTGAAAGTGTAAAAACAAAAGCAAACTGTGTGACTAGTAGAAAAATCGACGGTAAAGCGGGTAGAGAGACTGAAAGCAAATAAATGGGAGGGAAAAAGATGTGCTGAAGGGAGGAGTGAGATAGAAAGGGAGAGAAAGAGAGAGAGAGAACAGCAGCAACGAACCACTTCCTTCTTAACAGTTTAGCAGGATACGACTCATTGGTCGCATACGGTGCTTGTAGTTGTGATCCATCGTGCTATCAGCCGTGTTGTGCATCCGTGAGCACGCCTTATAGGTTTCCACAGGGTGTCTTGTATATTCCGCCATTTTCCATCATGCATGATGCCCTCATCATTATAAAATTGACGATAATACATCAACAAAAATATCCACTTAAAAGCAAAATTTTGATTTATTAATATTACGCGTTTTGTATTCTTCTTCTAAAACTATATAGCACGCATGCTTATTACAATTTAACAAGATCGATATTCGTTAAAAAAAAGCGTCCTATGATTCTCAATAGATAGGGAAGGTTTCCAGAAAAGTTATCGATGTAGACCAATATATTGTTTGTCAACTGGCGTGTGTCGTAGCTCAAATTGACGGCATTATCATTGCCTTGATGATTTGACATTGTTCGTTCGTTCATTCGTATAGTAGCTCAGCAGCAGTGCATCAACGTTCGCACGATAAAGAAAAAAAAGTATGCGTGGCTACGATGGTTTGGTTCGAGGTAACGTCCGAAACGGCCTTAAGCCTGTCCTTCCTCGGATTATGAATGGGCTGCCCCCACCGTATCGTACGATCACGTGTCCCGTGACGTCAGGTTTTATCGCCGGCATACGCGACACACGCACGCAGCCAGTCGTAAGTACGGTCCGTCACTCTACGGGCAATGCGGGTATACTTTTACATATGGCACGCAGGAGGGAGTAGACAGTAGAGCGGCGAATGGAGACCAGCCGTGTACAACCTTCTCTCTCTCTCTTTTCTTCTCACCTTTTTTCTCCTGTTCGCTCTTTCTTCTTCCTCTAGTTCTATCTTTATCCGTCCTGCCCTTCTCTTTCGTTTTACGAGAGACTCTCTTTCTCAACGAGAAGGAGAAATCGTGGGGTTGGCGGGCTATACTCACTGGCAGTATATAGAGATTCTCTGAGAAGGCTTCTCTTCTGCCAACACACAGAGACACGGACGCGTGTGGGCTGGAAAAAAGAATACGTGACCAACGTACAGGAAACTGCCCACACTCGGAGCAAAAGCACCGTGGGTGGACGGATCGACGAACGGGCGGACGTACGACTCGAATCGTAGCCCTGTGTGTCGGTTTATAAGGCGTATGTTGCGCTAAAGATGGGACACGAATATCTTTTTCTTCTTCCTTTTTCCATTGGCACGTGGGTAGATATATCAAAGATCGATATTTCGATCACGTCCCATGAATGGAATATGCGATCGAATCGCAACCTTCTTCGTCTATGGAGCTATTATTCGTGATTCGTTTTGAATTACTTTTCAATTCTTTTATCGGGTGATTTACGTATAGTAAATTCGAGGTCGAGCAACGAAATTTATCGTTTGTCATGAATGAATCGAACATTTGCTTATATCGAATTTAATCTAGTTTTGTCGATCTTGCAAAAAGGATCCAAACGAAATGCTTAATATTTACGAAGTAGCTTCGCTTCGGCTTCGAACGCATACGTACACATATCCGCCCGATTATGATGGCGTTGGCGAATTGATGATTCTTGCCGAGTACCTTTCTGTCCTCGTCCTGTTTAGACGAGCAGGATCGAAATAAATAGTTTAACCGGGACACGCGCTATTCTTCTTGGAACGAGTCGTAGGCACGCGCATCGATTAATAATTATCCACCTCGTTCGTAATATAGGCACGTAGAAATTAACGTTTTAGTCCTCGAACGAAAAGAATCTTTCAAAAAGGAAAACATTGCACCTAGTTTCAGAGTTATTATATTTTTTATCATCTTTAAGGAGTCTAAAAAGTTGATCGAAATCTTTCCAAGGTAGATCCATTGCGTAATTGAACTAATGCTAGTAGTAAAATTCTACGATTCAACTCACAAGTTACGAGTATTAATAAATTCCCTTGCGTAACAGGAACAGGTTTGTTAGTAAGAAACAAGTTGATCGATTGTCCTAGTCGATGTAAAATTTTTAAATTGCAGAAACTTTGTATAATAGAAGTCTATAATCTAGAACTATTCACTAATATTATTAGTTGATAAATTATTGTGCAAGAAGATCAAAATATTAGGGCCAGTGAATCTCGAGTTTGCCTAATTGTCACAATGATTCTTCAGTCGAAAAGTTCAAAGTGGGTGTGGGATGCAGGTAACTAAAAGTAGATCGCGTGAATTTTTCGCTTGTTGGAGTCTGGGTGGCATAGTTGGTTCCGTTGCTCGGCGGAACTCGTGACGAGCGGACGAACGGACGGAGGTGCAGTTCGCTCCTCTTCTGCAGCAGGAAAAGATGGCTCGTTTCCTCGCATTGTTTTTAACCGCGGTATATAAGCAGCTATACCGGGACATGGGAGCGGATATGCGGAGTGCGGACACGCGAGTGCACGCTCTGTCGGCCGTGTGCCGGCATCCTACGATGTACGAGTTTTCACGACGAGAGAAGCCGCTTAAAGATTACCGGCCTCTGAAAAATAGAGAAATAAACGACATTGACCGGTAATCTCGAAATCTTAACGGAAACTGATTAATGATAGCGTTTAGTTGTTTTCTGTCAACGTGCCGGTACTATGCTGTGTTTCAATGCACTGTGCTGTTCGCTTTCCCCCTTTTTCTTCTTTTCCTCTATATCCCTTTTCTTTCCTCCTTATCACTAAATATTTAAAATCGGACGAGAATTGCAAGAAATTGTTACATTTTGAATTCGACGAATGAATAGCACGTCGCTTTGCAATGTGGGCGGCTCTCCTAGCGTTTCGTATTCGTAGAATTTTACAGTCGACTAATTCGTTTCCTTCTTCGGTATAGAGTTTGTAAAACAAGAAGCGACGAAGCGAACGAGTGTCGTCGTACTATCCAGCAATTGATGACAGCAACGTTAGTTAGGGAACAAATTGAAAAAGATGCGAAAGAAAAATGGAGATTGCAGGTCTGTGATACAAAACAATGTCGATTAGCAGCCAGTCGTTCCTCCTGTTTCTTCCACTTTGTTATATGCGGTAGATGTTTATCAAATTTCGTTTGCACCGCTTAACACGATTTAATTATACGAAAGTGGAAAATTATTTGATGCTATTTATATGTACCGGCTAGCAAACACCGTGTCGAAACAGCAATTATTCGCGCGCCGTTTTCTACGGCACGAATCTACGCGGCGATCAATTTTTTTTCTCTCGAGAGATACACCGCAGACCGGTGAAGCCACGAACATAGGCAGAGGAAAGAGCGCAATTTAAACCGAGGCGTAAGTTTAATAAATTAGAGTTTCCTTGTTCGGGAAACGTTCCGCGGTTATGACAAGAGGTTGAAGAGGATCCATGCCCTGGCGGCCGGTTTTTAATGCCGGAAGCGTCCCTCTTTCTTCTTCAGGCCCCTCTGTTTCTCTCTCTTCTTCTCGACTTGCTCTCGACTTCCTCCCGCTTGTACCAGCATTTCTTTCGCTGGCAACATCTGTCGTCCGTCTTTTCTCTGTTAACTCTGTCTCTTTCCCTCCACTTTCTCTTTCCCCTTTTCCCTACCTTCTTCTCCCTTTTATTCACCGCATTCCCCCCTTTTTGTTCTTTTCTATTTCCCTCTTTCACCTTTTCTCCTTCCACTTCTTTCCACGATAGCATCTGTTCCACTCGAACGAGCCTATTGCCAAATTGGGGGCTATTTGCGAATTCCAACGAGTTCGATGTTCGCTCGTATTTCTTTCTCTATGCCTGTTCAATATTTCCTTCGGGACAACGTCGATTCGATTAAAGCTCGTTGCTCGTGAAATTCCAATGTGTTTGCTTTGAACAGGGACTCCAGTTTTACGTTAGAATCGTAAGAATCTCGTGGGCAGGAAATATTCGTTTTTCATTGATCTTTTCTGTTTAATATTTTTTCCACATATATTTCCGTATTTAAAACAAGCAATCTCAAAAATACCCCACGTTTCAAGGAACTATTTGAAACACGACGATTATTATTGTTACATAGCTTGTGGAGAACGCAGCATATTTCTTTGAACTTATTCGAATTTCAATGTGTGTAATTCGTCCATCTTTCACGCACTATTTTTAGCCTACCTGATTTCTTTTTCTCGTTTCCATTCTTTTTTTAACACGCACGAAATAAATACGGATATTCGACGCGTCATTAATTGCATTCCTGACCAGCGATGCTCTCTGATTCTCCCTTACCACCTCCTACGCTACACCTCTTTTCGTTTCTCTCTCTTTTTCATTCATTCGGTTGCTACTCGCGGCTCGGTCCTTTTACCTTATTCCACCGGATGGTATCACAATTCACCGTTCATCAATGAAACATGACTAGCTCTTGGTGTTTCGGTGAGTAGGCTTATTTATCGTGCGGTAGTGCCTTCTAATTGGCCCGCGTATTTCTTTCCTTTTTCCTCCCGTTCATCACCGTTGGTTGATTCATTACGTAAAGGTCATGGATTTCACCAACTTTGCATCGCTGCTGCCAAGTTTAAAGGATCATTCATAACGATTCCTTGTCTTTAATTTCCCATTAAAGATACTATTTTTTTAAATTTTTTCTACTACCGTTATCTTCGTTATTATTTAACGTTTTAAACACAGAAAACACAACTTTTATGTTCCTTACATATAAAAATCTAATTTTTGTTATTCACTCTTGTACAAAATTTGCAGAAACTATGTGCACTGTGCCACTGGCCAATACTTTGAGCTTCATTTTTATTCAATAGCTCATGAAAGTATTCAAACACTTGTGGAAATAGTTTACGAATATATTAGGCCCGTTAGACGAAAATTTAAATATGTTTTATATAACATACCCAATACAATACGCTTATATACAAATTTCCTATACAAGTGTTAAAATACTTTCATGATTTTAAATAGAACTGTATAACATTCTTATGTTGATTATGATCCTGTTTACATATAATAAGATAAAAGCAATGACGTATGGTCACCGAAATACGTATTAGATATTTTCGTCGAAGAGAAGCTTCGTTGAAACTTGCTATGGTGGTCCACGAAAAAAGCCAGCCATATCTCGTTCTAATATCAGAATGCGGCAACGGACCGGAAGTCTTAAAAAGTCGTCTTATCTTCAAAAATTCTCGGCAACGTATCATCTACTCATCCCGTTTCCTCCGCCACGTCTCCCCCGTCATTTCTGTCTGCTTTGCGATGAATGATTATCGGTCTATTGCTCGTCTAAACTCGAAAATTAACTCGTAAATGTAACTACTGTTCCGTCGGCCACTTTATCCACTAGCAATTAGTCGGACATTATCGTTGGAAAGTTCTGCTATCTTAATGGGAAGGAATCCTTAAGTATCACGTCCGTCACGTTCATCGACACTTCTGTTGTTTCAAATACTATATACATACTACATTTTCATATCTATTGGAACCTTTCACCTATGAATCAAAGTTCGTACTACTCTAGAATAAAAAGAATACAAAGTACAAAAATATCTACTGCATTCTTTCATTTGTAAATCAAAATTTGTATTGTTTCAGAATAAAAGAATGCGAATTCTCAAATATTCATATCTCATGAAAATTGTACCGTTTTAGAATGGGAGAGTATAAATGATTAAATTCTCATGCCTATTGAAACCTTTTAACTACGAATCAAGCTTTATACTGTTTTAGAATAAAAAGGCATGTTTCTAGAATAAGAAAACACGAGTTATCAATTTTTAAACGATATTTTTGATGTCTTCCAATTTATGTTTCATATCAACTGATATTCGAGGAATTCATTCGATCGAATGACAATTAGAATTTGAATCCACGGGATAACTTGTTTGTAAGTGCATCGGTGCGTTTATTTCTACATTGTCGTGTCTCGTCGCATCGGTGAAGCCGAATCCGGACAGCATGCGTCACTAGTTATTTTTGCGGCTAAACAGACACACGCTTACTCGCATAGCATTCCACTGTATTTATGTTACGGTGACAGTGGTTTATGCTTTACCTTAATATTTTGTTTTCCTTCCAAGTACGGAACTCTGTTGCGACCGAATCTAGAGTTCTCCGTTTCAACGTGCAGCATTCGACGTGAGGAGACCTTGACGTTACGTGCTCGTTCAACTTTTGTCAAATTTCAATTTATAAATTTATTAACTGAGAGAATCATTTTTTTTTTTTATTGCAGTATGCTGGAATTCGCATCGGCCCTGTAGTCAAGAAGGATGTTATGAAAGCCTCTATCATGTTGGAACACGATAGTCAGTGAGTAGCTTGTTTATTTCAAAGAATTACATCTCTGCATTTGTTATAACGTATAGATCCTATCTAATCGACGTCAATTTGTTCACAGGTACGCCACGATCTTGGCGTTCGACGTGAAGATCGAGAGAGACGCTCAAGAGTTGGCCGACTCGTTAGGAGTTAAAATCTTCCAGGCAGACATTATTTACCATCTCTTCGACAAGTTCACCTCGTACAGAGAAGAACTGAAGCAACGTAAACGAGACGAAAACAAGCATATCGCTGTATTCCCTTGTAAACTTCGTATCTTGCCACAGGTATATATCACATAAGTCCCATTCTTCTCATTTTTGCCTATCTTCATACCGAATACCTAAATTGGAGCAAAGCTTATCGTCGTTGAGGCGACTCTTTTCGGTCAGGATGACATTTGTCGACGATTTTTCTTTCTAAAAGGACATTCGTCTCCGTTTCAGTACATCTTCAACTCTCGAGATCCTATCGTAATGGGCGTGATGGTGGAAGCCGGGATCGTAAAAGAAGGAACACCGCTTTGCGTGCCCAGTAAAGACGTGAGTATCTCGGTTTTGTTTTCTTACTTACTTGTCTCGTTACGCTTTCTTAGACTCCAAACGTGCTGTACGTTATCAGAAATGGTTCTGCGCTGCGCAGCATATAAAGCATACAAATCGAAGGGAAGTTCTGTCGCGCGAACATAATTGCATTGCGAAAAAGTCTCCGGTCGAGAATTAATTGAAACTCTCGTCACGGTAGTCGCGTGTCTCTTTTCCCTCGTCGCTTCTGAATACGATTATCAGAGAATTTGAGTCGAATCCTTAAGGGGCACTGTGGCTTGAGTTCCGAGCGAGCGGGCTCTTTAGTAACGCGTAGGTGAACTCGTTCGAGGGAAATACGCCCGTCCAGTTGGTCGATCGATCGCCTCGATCAAACGATTGAATGCATAAACCGCTCGAATCTTGTCGGTTTCCTCCAATTTCCAGATCGTGATTTTTCCTGTATAAAATTTCGTTCCTCTTTCGATCGTTGTTTAGACTAATACCTTGCACGTTTTCCGTCACTTTTTACGCTCTACGAATACAGAGAAATGAGAAATGAAAACTGTCTGAATAAAGAATAAAATGCGCTAATGTTTTTCTATGTACCTCGCCTTATCAGCGCGAGATCAAGTGGGAAAAATTTCTAGATTAGTGTTTTGCGTGTCTCATTTAAGCGTGAAAGTTGTTTAAAGCATTGAACCTTGTCGATGTACTTTCGTGACACACCTTGAAAGTTGATTCTTCGAAACATATTAAATCGATCTACCACTGGTATAGTGGAGTCTATGAAATCATCTTTGTGGTAATTTGGAAAGTACGCGTCGTAAGTAATCATAACTTAATAACTACCAGCGTATGCATAATCTATAGTACCATTTTTTGTAAGCTTCTGAATATTTATGTCTACGTGTTAAAGTAACCAGCATATCGTTGTTACGAACTTTGAAAAATAAGCAATGACGAATAATTTACGCTTATGATACTATAAAAATCTGAAGCAAAGAAAAAATTATGAACATTGTAAACAGTTGGGAAAATTCGAGAAGATTATCGAGCCGGTTCCACGGACGAGCGAGTTCCTTCTCTCTGTTTCTTGTAGGAGTAAATTGGTGGGTAGCCGTTCTTTGCAGTCTCGCCATACGCGGTAGCACGCGAACACTACAGGTTGCCTAGCCTCGAATTCGTAGGCGTCGCGATGCCATTAGCAGCCTGCAAATTCCCGTAAACAAAAATTCCAACTATATTCTCTTGAAATACACCCACGTGGTGGTCGTGCGCGCCGATCGAAATGATTTACTAGGCAAACGGTTTGCCTTCGAATAGTCGCGTTCTTTGCGTAAGATCGTTTCAAATTTTCTTGCGTGGGAACGACTTGATTTATCTAGACATAAGTATCCCCGGTGCTCGTTTAACGAATATTCAATTATTGGCTTGACAACATTCAATTATTTCGTCAAACTCGAACGTCAATCTATTGTGATACCAGTCCTTTTCTTCTCGTTGCTCTTATCGTTTAGACCGCGTAAATATTTGTGTTTTTCTTCGTTTGATGTAATAAAGTAGGATTATTTAAGTTATCTAAGCTTCAACATCTGGAGATTTAATCTTGAACCTTGCACAGATTAATCATATTTGTTATAGTATTATGAGACACCATTACTCTTTAATGCTATAACGAAAGAATGAGAAAATATCATGTACATACTCTAGATTCAGCAGGAGAAGATGTTAGGAATAAGAAAATAATTCGAATAACTGTATTGTAGGTTTATTTGTGAGTACAGTCAGTCATTCTAAAATAGCAAAAAGAAAGCGAAATCGGAAGTACTTAAGACGAGTTTCATTTTAACTCTTTGGATATTTACTTTCACGGTGTATTATTAGCGTGCAGTCAATGAAAATTAATACGAGCTGAATACAATCATAAGAAGCTAATATTTGAGGAAACTGTGGATAAAATTCAGTTCAAATAGAGAAATCTCCGTGCTTCTCTATTACGGTGAATGATGAATTATACGTATCATTTGGCATATGTAAATTTATGTTCTCTTATACGATCATTTAACAGCAGTATAGATAAACGACAAGCGTTGAAAATTGTTCAATCCCACTTTCATCGTTTTCCAATATTTCTCCGGTCGCGACATGCATCGACACGATATCCCTGTATGACCTGCGGCATTAAATCTTTGCGGTTAATTTAACACGATCGGTTGAAGTAAAACGAGTGAAAAAGCGTAAGAGGTGACAGGCGACGAGGCGTAGTGGTTGGCAAGCCCTGCGACTTTCGGTCCGGCGGTTACGTTTCAGATGCAAATGGTGGTATAAATTATTCGATTCAATAATATCGAAGCGTATGTGGGTGATAGCAACGCGTAAAATTCGTAACGTGCACGTCACACGCTGTATCACCGTCTGCGTGTGCAAAGAGTACATATTTCTCGCCCGCGCGTAGAAAGCAGTTCCGACCACGTTGCTGGCCCACGCGTCCTCGACTCCAAACCGTACACACTCTTTTCGGCCCTACCCTGCTTTTTCGTTGCATTTTGGCCTTTATTTAATTTCCACTGAAATTCCATTGTCAGACGGTGTCCGCAATCTTGATTAATTAACTCAACTTTTCGTTCATTTCTTAATTTTATTACGTAAGTACATGAAAGACATTCAGTTCTCGAAAAACAAATGATTTACGTACTTTCTACTATTGTAGCTGGTTTTTTCTTTTTTTTTTTTTTTTTTTTTTTAGAACTTCTATTTTACAATTAAATTTCTTATAATGACGCATATTTTAACTTTGCGGTCTATTTGTCACTTGTCAATTCACTGATATCGTTAGTTGATAAATTAAATTAGAAATTGCAGAAGTTATTGTTTCATATAGTTTTGATGCGGAATGAACATCCATACGCAGTTATGTAAGACAGTATAGTAGATGCCGAATACATAAACGATAGTGAATAGATCTGATCCATGTCTCTGGTTGTCGTGGTATTTTTTATTAGCAAACGATTATCCAGACCGGATGTCGAGTATCACGATTGCCTGTTAGTGAGCAGGGTCAGGTTAGGTCAGTTCTGAAGTCGAATCTCGAACGGATCTGTATTCGCGAATGAGAGGAATGCAATAGACGTGGTGCGCCGTGAAAGGAACATACGAAGCTCGTACAGAAAAAGACGACACGACTTTTAAGTACGTGATTCTGCAAGCATTGCGCGAATTTGGACCGTCTCGTGCGCTGTCGATAATCGAATGTTTCCGTATGAATTTAATAACTGGCGGTTTTTCACCGTAGCAATATTATTCACCTATACAGCTTATTCGTAAAAAAATATTACTTTATATTACAAGTATTTGCAGATATCCTTATTTTTCAATGAAACTTGAAAAGTTCAGCTGACCCGAGATTTCTGTATACCACTGTAAATACGCGAACATGAAGGTCATACTCATCAAATCGCATGTTTTTGAAAGCGAATTAACTATTTCACTGTCTCTCTCTTTCTGCTCGTGTTTTACGTGGAATTTTATTATACTATTATACGCGTTGGTTTATATGTTGTCAGCCGTATCAGTAATTAAGAAGTCGTTAAGACGATTGAAAAATCGACTTCTTAAAAAAGAAAAAAAAGGGAGAGAGAAAAGAAAGAAATGTTTCGAGCAAAATAACGAATTAATGGGCAGGAAATAAGTAGGATTGATGAAAATACGATTGGTTTCCAAAGATAAAGTCCATGAACAACGTCGGAGGTATTTCCATGGCTTCCATCGTTATCGGGCGTATACGCGCGTTGCGCAACGGCCTCGATAGGCGCTTTAACGTCGAGCGGAAATCCGGCGGATTCTTTTAGCCTGCCGTTTTCTTGCCGTTCCGCCATTCCTTTTCTTCGTCTTATCCCTTTTCCTCCTTTTTCTCTAGTCGTCCGCTGGTGTTCTTGCTCGCCGCTCGATGACCCGAACTTATGCTCGTGTTACTTTTCCTTGATAGATTTTTCCATTCTTATCCGCTTCGATAGTCGATCGTTGATCGCATTTGTAGCGCATCTTGCTTGGTCGATACGATAATAGGATTCATACACTGATAGGAATCTCGAGGTTGTTGAAATAAGTAATAAGATAATAAGATCGAAGACTAAAAATGATCGTACGACTGACAGAATTAATGATATGATTTGTGAAAAGCTGAAAAATAATCGAATTTCTTTACAAGAACACAAGGTTAGAGTGTTATGTCATGAACGACGATGAGATGAAGAGTCAAAGGATCGAACGAATGGTAGAATTAATGATATGTTTTGAAGATTACAGGGGGAAATATGATAAGTAGAATTTTGTTGATTTTTTAATTTTCATATTGTTTAATGATTAAAGGGATGTACTTTAATATAGGATAGTTAACAAAAGGAACAATCTAGTTGGTCTGACTTAATAGATTAATATTTTCTATGTAAATAATAGAATTTCTTTAAAATTTAACGACATTATGCCGTGTTAAAAAGTTCATTAAAAAGATGGAAGATTTATGATGATCTTACATTGTACTTCGATTAGATTCAATGAAAAACGGATAGTATCAGAGATAGCGATTGGAACGGGGCAGGAAATCAGTTTTGGAAAAAAAATATCGATTACATGACAAAAGGTTGGGACAGTATGTTACGCTTATCTGGTAACTTTCTGTCTACCTGGAATCATATTTTTTCCTATACAACTGAATAGGCCGATACGGGCGAGGGTAGATCGATCGTGTCTCGTTAAAGCACGCTCCCCTTGTCGACGATGCTTCAGTCCCTTTCACGAAGTCGTGTCACGACAGCTGGAAGCTCGAACAGCGTTAGACGAGTAGCCGGTGAAAAAAAGCCCGTCTAGGCAAAAGATCTCTGAAGACGAAAGACTCTTTTATCATCACAGCCTCAACAACACGCTATCTTTCGTGCGTGAAGTCCCATTCAAATTTTATAAAAAGATCTCCGCTCTGATTTTCCTTACTTTTTATCATTTAATCAGAAAGATTAAAGGAAGATTAAATATCTCGTTCTTTTATATTAAAACGGATATTTTTCTAATTAACCTTCGAACGATATCGCACGTAATAGAAAAAATTCTTCTTTCCTCCCTGAATTTTGAAATTTATCTAAATCTTGATAATATCAAATAGTCTTTGATATGCCTTTATATCTATCACATATCGTTACGTGAAAATATGGTTGAACCTCGAGAACCATTATTTTAAAAGTTATGCGTATATAAAAACTATGCATATTGTACAGTTCAAATATTCAACTAATATACGCTTAAGTTCTAAAATAATGATCTCTACACCTTGGAATTGGTAATCTTAGAGTTTATTCATTAAAAGTAATCGTATATTAAAATACAAAAAGTCACAGACTCAGTGTGCTCCAAAACGATGCTCAGTCAAAAATGTTATCTGTATAAAGAAATGTTATAACGTAGAATCATAATGATAGGTATCATTTTAATGCCATAACGGCTCAGGCATAATTAGCGGAACGGCGTTACGAATTTAAATGCGACTTTCCGTCGGTTGATAGTTCGACGTTTGATGATAATTATATCAAGGAAATACGAAGAAGATTTTCAAACCACCACGAATTATATTCCCGTCCGGAGTGACAGGAACTAGAAACTCCGTGGTGTGTGAGTCCCCTTCCGGCGGAAGGCCGCTCGTAACGTTCTTCCTTTCCCTCCCATCTCTCTCTCTCTCTCTCTCTCTCTCTCTCTCTCTCTCTTTCTCACTCGCTCTCTCTTGTTCTCTGCGCTCTCTACGCTCGATCTCCCCCTTGTTTTCCTTCTCGTCCGGTAGCAGGTACCAGAATATATTTGTAAATTTACTGATTGCGAGTAGAAAATTAACACGTCGGAGCGGATTGGCCGAGCGGGACTGCGAGGGAAGCTAATTAACGAGCACACGAACGGAATACGAAACGTGTTTCATTATCGAGCACGATAGCGAGCTGTACAAATTTTTCACCAACTTGTAGCGAGAAACGTTCGACGCAATATAGAGACACACTAGAAAAAGAAACGGAGGATCAAAAGGATTCACGCCAAGAAACGTGGCACATTTCTTCGAGATGTAGTGGCTCGTCGAAGTATTTTACATTTATAGAAACTTTCTTTCGAATATAATGCGTTAGGTCGTCGGGGAAACTTTTCAGTAGAATTAGACGTTATTTGATAGAAATTTGCAATCAGAACGCTGTAAAATTTTCGGACAGCCCAGTATTATGGTATGTAATGCGAAACATGTTGGAGTTTCATTAAACAATTATGATTATATTGATAAAACTTGGGACAAATCTGATCGCAAAAATAGATACATTTCAAACACTATTCATATAATCACGATAGTTGATTCTCATTATATTGCTAATAAAATGTCAGAATATTTCGTATAATACATACAATATATTCGTAGAAGGTTTCTACAAGCGTTCGAATACTTTCGTGAATCACTTGTACGTTCTATCAATCTATGACTGTGAATAGTATGCAAACAAATAACAAACAGACCGTTCATGAACTATTCGCAAATACCAATAAGGACGTGCTTCTAGAACAAGAGGGATGGCATTCGAACAACATTCTAAACGCGACCATGCGCGCAAAAAGGAAAGACGTCTCGGCTAATATTAGAGGAAAGGTCAAAATGTAGTGAAGAAGGGCATATAAGTGGAAGAGATGCCGCCCCCTCAAAAGAGGAATGAAAAGAAACGAAAAAGGAAAAAATATAAAAAAAAAGTAGACGAAAAGAAAAGAAGGTTAGATGAGGAGGGATAGGAAATGGTGACGAGACAGCTGAGGATGGGGGTGAAACGAACATACGTGGGACAGCGTACCTACGTTTAGAGCGTCTACCGAGTGATAAACGACCGGAAGGAAGCCAGAGGCGTTTCCACGAAAGTTAGAGACAAGCCGGAAGGCCGAAAGACGGGATGTGGTTGGTGAGTAAATGGCATCGATGCGTTAGTATGTGCGTATTCTACCTCATTCTAACCTTTCTCTCTCCCTCCCCTTTCCATGCGTATTTCTCACTCTTTCGTTCTCGTTGTCGACTCCCTTCCTCCCTTCACTCTTTCTCCTTCCGTCGTGTTTCTCTAAGTAGGCAGCTGGTTAACGTTGCTATCGTAGCGAACGAAGGAAAAAAAAGGAGAAATAGCTCTGGAAAGAGAGACGCGAGAGGAAGAGAGATAAAGAGGACGGAGGAAAGGCGAAAGAGAGGCAAAGAGAGAAGAAACTGAGAGAGAAACGCTGCTGGCCGGATGTCGAGTTTCCAATGTCGAGTAGATCATTTTACCCAGGCTCGCGATTAATTTTGTTAACGACGAATACGAACGATAATCGCCTCGTCGACGAAACAGAGCGAATCTTGCGAGTTCCTCGCTTGGAACAGAATATGCATATCGTTCTACTTTCAGGTCTGGATTCCTTCTTGACGTATCGAATTTAAATGTCACTTGCCCACCACTTACGTATTTTTCCCTATTTAGAGGAATCTTTAATTGAATGTATATATGTACAAGAAAACGAGCAAATGCAATAACACGTGACACCAGAGAAACAGGGGGTGTGAACGCATTGGGCTCGAATCGATATATCGACCAACAAACTTGATTCTCCAGTCTTCTTGTTTAGGAAATGTTTCTAACGTGTTGTTAAATGATTTATTCTCGTGTTCTCACGAGCAGCGTGTAAGAGACAGGATAGAATTTAATGACATAAGCTATCAGATAGACTATCAAATACGAAGTGCAAAGAGTAGATACCAGCAAGGTTTTCAGAAACAGTTGTTCATTCAATAATGTTGGTTGCGAACGAAGGAAGGACATCGCCGCTGGTAGTGGGGATTTCATTCATCGACGCATCCGTCCGACTCATTAAGTAGCCGATAGATCAAAGGTATATCGCACACGTGGCCGATGTACGCAACTGATTATCCATCCATTGAGATATTGACAAAACTCGTTCATATTTTCTGACAATACAACCGTAGCAAATGCGATAACGTCGAATGGTTATTTCCAATGCGTATTACATTCTTTAATATATATGTTGGGAGACTTTTTTATTAAAAATGGAATACATAATGCACGACTTGAAAATGTTACGTTGCATTTGAAAGTTTCAAATTTAGAAAGTTCATAGCGTTCTCAATAGTGCATATCTTCTGCATTGTATTTGATATGATTGAAGAAATCCTTTTTCAAGTATGTATCGTTATCGAGTAGTTATCGTTACCAAATATTAAAATATTAAGTTCAAACAGATGTTACTCTTGGTTCAAAATAAGATTGATTAATTAGCGGTTTTTTATCAAGAGAACATACGATCCAAATTTAAAAAAAAATTCTTTCGTTACTTTCTAAACGAGCCAATATTCCCTAATATTTGTAGTAGTATAGGTCTCGAAAGAGAGAGCGAGGGAGAAAGAATGCCGCACAAATCTCATTTTGTGCATGCACTTAAAGCAGCGAGCCACACCAACGACGGCGGTTGGCTGTTAGCCGCTGAGGTTCGTACAAACTATAAAGCTTTCTAAATCGGTGCGGCTTACGAAAATAGACTTCCGGTTCCCGTCTCACGCGTTCACTCGCTGCGCTGTGTCTGCTACCGAGTATGCCAACACCGATCCTCTTTTCGTCTCGTTTCGCTTCGCTTTTCCTTTACCCTCTTTCTCTTTTCCTTTTCCACCTCTCCTCGTCTTTCTTTTGTTTGTCTTCCACGGAAACCCATCTTGAAGGAAAGAAACGTAAAAATTAGAACTCCTCTATAAACAACTTTCATTGACGATTTGAACATCATATTGTTTTCTATTCGAAGCTTTATTAATCGTAAGATAAATATTCAGAGTTTGATGGAGTCGAAGCTAGGGATTGCAATACAGGTGGCTCTCGTATTTGCGTCCTGTTTTTTTAAGTGTTATATGAATATATAATATAGATTGCGATGTTATTCTTGCACTTCTGTTATTAAATGTGAGATTCGGAAAATAAGCTAAAACGGCAATCGTATGATCGATACGTTTCCTTGTTTCATCTTAACCCTCTATCTGCGATATATGGATCATTCAAAAGCCATACTGATCAAACGTATTAATCGAAACGCAATGAAAAGTCACAATATTTTTCTAAATTTATTGTGAAGCTTGTGATTATACTATCTTGTTGTGAGAAATAAATTCTATTCTTTTTCACATGAATATTAATTATGTATCTGTGAATCCTATTATGTAAAGGTAGAGTTAATTAGTTTGGTTTCTGAGAAGCTCATATACATATCTATACAGCGGAAGCTTCCTACGTGTTATATAAAATATTTTGAAATTTCATTAATACCGTAAGGGAACACAATCGTCACAACTATATCGCTAAAATTTGAAATCAATCTGAAGCTCCGTATGGAAATTTTAGATATTTATGTACAAACGCATATGTACTTACAATAGCACGTGAGCAGTCAGATTTCTACAGGTATTCGAATCCTTTCACGCGCTGCTATATAGACATCATCATACAGACACCTCATTACAATCTGTTTATACTTTTTACCAAAAACCGTTTTCTCATTTATCAAAGAAAATCGGAAAGCCTAAACGAAGACAGTTAGAAACGCTGGAAAAGGGGAAATAACTTTGCAATGATGTTTCGAAAGAACGCGCTTGTTTTATAGAGTTAATGAAGCTCGTGCAGCTTCGGCCGAGGTAGGTAATCAGTTTTTTATTCTGGGTAATCGATCATATCAATCAAATAGAGATAAGTTGTTCGGATAGAACTGGCAATTATCGGAGATGATGGCATCGAGGTTAATCGCGTGTCCGTTCCGGGACGATGTAAGTAAGGTCTGTTGCCAGGAGAGAAAGATGGTCGGTAATTACTGTTAAATCTGCGCTGTTAGCTCAACATAAATTTCCGTGGTTTCTCCTGCGGTGCGAGAGCGCGCGTGGCTCGTGTAATGTCTGTCGGACGACTCACGCTTCTGGCTACTCTGTATCGCGCGCTCACAGTTGGCCTGCGATACACGTTCTTTGAGTACATCGGCTGCCACGTTGGCCTCGTTGGTCGGTTTACTAAACTTAGACTCATTCAGAATGGCCGGCTTTCGAATCGGGTGTCCACGGGCCGGGACCGCGTCATGTCGTGCCACGGCACGTTTCTTGGCGACCGTAAACAAGGGAATCAGGCTGCGAGAACTTGACTGTGTACGCACGCCGACGAGAAAGGAACGAGGTTGAATGAAAGCAAAAATAATCCTGCCTGCCAGAGATATATGTGCCCGAGTCTGATACGCAATGCGATTACTAATTACCGATCGGGTGATACGTAAATAAATATGATGCATGATAAATACGAATTAGCCATGATTATAACGAATGTCTGTTCTGTTGTTGTTCTGGCCAGATGTCATTTCGACGAAGCAATCAAACGTATATAGATTCTTATGAGTGTATGCATTTCGATCTTCAGATGTTTCATTCCTCAGAACGACAGTTCATTAAAACGCGCATATTCTATAACCATAGCCTTGAGCGGTTGTTTACATTTCAAACGTTTAGTCGAAACGACGAAAGTTTGTAAATCGGCGCTATAACGTCTACCAGTTTCCATGGGTTTTACAGTAATTTCTTGGGTGTCGTAAGAGACTAATTAGGTCGGAAGGCAAATATTTCGAAGTCGGTCGCGAGTGCTTGTTTCCGGACAGGAAGATTAAAGCGACGCTAATCACCGGATAGATCGGGCGACAAACGTTGATATTTAATTAGTTGCGCCTTTCGGTACCAAGTATCTGATATCCGCGTATCGTCTGGCGATATACAATCGTGTGGCATAGAGATAACGAACGAGGCGAGTAAAGTGCGAATAAAAAGAAAGAGAGAGAGAGAGAGAGAGAGAGAGAGAGAGAGAGAGAGAGAGAGAGAATGAAAGACGACGACGTGGGATATTAAACGAATGGGTGAAATAGTTCGCTTTTAAAATATGGCGTTGTTAACATACTAAATTAAATTCCAGTTCGGGCTAAGAAGAAAATAAATTTTTTCAAATAAAATTCTTGTTTTCCCATGGTTGGCTTCCCACGTGTCCCGAGGCTGAAATGCTCAAGAAGAAAAAAGATCCATGGTAACCCACGCGAAGACGAGGAAGACATCGCGAATTCTCGCCAAACGCGTTCCCATCTTCTTTCTCCCTTCTACACGAAACGAGAAGCGCTGCAATTTTCCCACTCGAATTCGAAAAAACAATTGGCCAAACCTGTTTACTTCCAGTTGCATTGCTAACGGAGCACACAGCGGTGTCGCGCGAATTAACACGCCACTCTTGCACCGCGAAAAACAAAGCATCGAAAGACACGTAGTACACTGTCGGCTATCACTATTAAGATACTGGCTGATATTTAATATATATTGAACTTCACTGCTTTTACTTTCTACTTATTTTATTATAAGTCTATTTCGTTCACGTCGTATAGCCTAGTTATTTTGTTACGTGTCTCTTTTATTCGTACCCTACAGCCTAACTATTTTATCATAAGCCTGCTTTATTTGCATCGTATAGCCAACCGCATAAATATTCGTCCATTTACCATAGTCGACTTTTTCAGCACATTATAATGTTCTTTAATATCGTTATAATATAATATTCAATATTTTACAGCTGTATAACAATTGTAAAAGTTTCTAGGAACATTACCTTAGCTGGACTCATACTTAACCAGCCAACCGAAATATGCTTATAATGTAACTTATAATGTAAAATACTAAACAAAGAAAAACTGACTTTATTATTAGAGCTTTTGCTAGAAATTATTATTAAAGTTTTCCAACAATTGTAACAAGTAGGCAATCTAATACTATAGGCAATCTAATATTATTAACCATAAATCATGGACATTTATACTTTATATACAAAGCCCTTAATATACGACAAGGCGTTAGATGAAAGAATAAAAAAAGGCGGACAAAGAAGGAAAAAAGAAAGAAAAGCAACAGAAGAAGGGAAGCTTAGAAGGTGAGCATATCGAACAAGGATGCGTACTTTCTGGGGATACACGCTTGCAATTGCGTATATATGGTAATGTGTGCGATAGGACGCGAAGAGTGTCGAAAATTGGACGATCGCGCAATACTATAAAAATAACCAGGAATGGAGAAACGGGAAGAATATGAGAGACAACAAGAAAAGGGCACACCAAGGCGGCAAAGAACGAGCCTCGTGATTCGATTCGAGCCGACTACGAGCGTGTATGTGGGCATATTGCTCTTTCGGCGTGGGTTTCGAAATACAAGACCGAGTATATTCCACCGGTCATTGTCCATCGATTGATATTGTGCTTCTGCTTCCTTCGATCTCGCTTCGATCTCGGCCCTTTCCTCTTTAATCATCTTTTCTTTAATCCCTGCTTTGATTCCTCGAATTTCCCATAAGTTCTTCCCTCTGGTCTTTATTGGTGTAACAGGAAATAACATTATCTTGCTATAGACGATTCACAATGAGTCCTTTTCTCACATCATCTTTCTAAATTTCTAAAGCAAGTTCTTAAATCTTTTATAAGCTTCTCCTTTTGGTTCTTACTATTGATATAATAAGAAATAACTTTATCTTTCTATAGATGTTTCATAATAAAATTGAAACGATAAGAGTAAACATTCTTCCACTAGGTGTACCAATGTTATTATACGTATAGTCTCATCGTGAAAGGTTTGAATAGATAGGCGAGTTCTCGAAGAAGGCAACGGTTAATTAGGCGTAATTATAGGCAATTCTTTGAAAAGGATAAGCGGCAATCTGCGCGTGTCCCCAAGCGAAGTTGCGTCCGGGTTTATCGCCCACTTGGCGCTCTTGCAGCTGCAGGTGTGTTACGGCAATAACGCAATTCTGAACGACGTGCTCGAGCTTTCTTGCCACTATACGCCATTCTATAGGGTGCTCTTAAATCCCAATACACTACAAGTTCCCACTGAAATCCGTTATTCTCTCCCATGAACCTTCCTCGACTGTTTCTTCAACAATTTAGGCGCACTTCTCGTTTACGATTATTTTTTTCCGCATATAATTCTGTGGCTACAAATGGGACAAAATTCTGTGAAAAATTCGAAGATCACCGCGTGTACGACGGCCCACAGGATTCAGCAACCTACGTATCCGCGTATCTGCCTACTCGGTCCACCGATTCTTGCCGGTATTCACGGCGAAAACGTACCTACGTCCGAGTCGGCCCTGACGACGCGCAATGCTCAGGTACTCGGTTTTCTCTCGACTTCCGGTCGCAGAAAGGAATGCATAGGCGGAGCTATACCCACGCAAAGAGACACACGCCGATCGAGGATGGAAAAAAGACACGGCGACAGAAGCTGTGATACAAGCTGCGAAACAGCCTGCGTATGGAGCTGTGTCTATGCGAAAAATTCCCCGTGTTTTTCGAAATCTTTATGAAATGTTCCTAACCCGTGTCGTGCTTGGGAGGCATCTCGGCGGTTATTTACATAGAACGTTCGAAACTAGAAAATGGATAATGCACACCGCACGCGAGAGAATATCTCGTGGCTACGGAAAGTATTTTGTAGGTTATTTTATTTATCATAGCATTAACACGCTAATTAATTAGCTGCAAATATCATTAAATTTCGTATCGTTTATTAATACTTTCATAGGACTAAGAAAATGAGATGTAGAACCTGATAATAAATCGTTAGAAATTTCGTTAGATAATAAGGACATATGTAAATAATTTTTATAGGCATTATAAACCATATTTATAGGATAATTGTAAGATAACTAGTAAAGATATAACTGATAGATTAAAAATATTTATGCCACAATGCTTATGTTTGACTTTGCAGTTCGTCGAATTGGGTATGGTTACGAGCATAGAATACAACCATAAGCCCGTGGAATCTGCGAGGAAAGGTCAGGAAGTCTGCGTGAAAATCGAGCCAATACCTGGCGAGGCGCCGAAAATGTTTGGCCGTCATTTCGACGAGAAAGACTTCGTTGTGAGCAAGGTAGGCCTTTGATCTTATAATTCATCCACGGAAGTGAGTTCAGTAACATCGGATGGACGATTTACGGGATATTATCGTGAACATTACGGACAATTGCTTAATTCAGGAAACAGTATTCCGTATCCACCATCGATGTTTCTGATCTCGGTTTCGTTGATCTTACGTACCATCCATTTTCGAACGTATAATAAGAGGGTACATACTTTAAAAAAATGCCGGCACAATTTCGTTATCAATGATCGTTATCACGAAGAAAAAGAACGTAATTCCGTGGTTCGAATTTTCTCTTTGAAAGCGAATAGCTCGCTTAGCGAGTTTGATAGCCTCTGAAATAATGAAGCGCCGTACGTTTAAACCGTGCAAAATGCGGTGCAAGCACACGAGGTTTATGCGCGGGATTACGAGGAAAGGAGGAACGATTACAAGGCGAACGTTTCAGAGTTTCGTGAAGCAGCTGCTTCGAAAGAATTTGATCGACAGGTGGTCTTGCCCGTTGATGAAATTCCGCTAGAGAACCGAGTGTATACGTTTCGCTTTTTTCCTCGTGCGCCGAGCCGATTCGCATAGCTTTGCAATTTCATCGAAATCAGAAGCGAGCGAGACGGAAACGATCCTTATTAGTATGCAAGACTTTGGTCGAAAAAGGAAGATGCACATCCGGTAGCGATCAGGCGTCCACCATCGACTTCCGGCCTTCGCAGAACTTCCACTCTTTCCTCTTTCCCCTCACCACGCCTCTTTCTTTTCCGTCTTCCGCTTTGGATATCAACTGCGAATCAATCGGCCCTATACTTTAATGGAAGCGAATATCGTGTGCTCGACACGCGTGTTTAGCTCCCATAAATTTCACTTAATTGATTACATGAGTCAGAAGCTATGGCGATCAACTCCATAAATTGAAATGTAAGGGAAAGTAATAATTATAAACAGTTTGTACTGTTCCTCTGTGATGAATAGATTCATGAAAATAAGTTCTTTCTTTTCCTTGAAATGTTTGATATTAATTGTGTAAATGAACCTAATGAAATTGATAGCTTCGTATAAAATGGAATTGATCGTTTTGGTTTCCGAGACGCATTCATGGGAATGGATCGTGGATCCTCGTGCATTCATGGGAAATTTAATGGTTCAAAGATACATAGAATGCACATAATATACTAATTGTAAAATATCCAAAAATATATAATTCGCACGAAATTCGTCTTGTTTTTATATTTATCATAATATATGTATGCATAAAAACAAGATGAATTTATGTTACAGTACAATAGATATATTTCCGTAAATTTTCAATAAATACATAAAGTTCCGCGGTTTTCATACTATTCTTTTATCTAAATCTAGAAATTTGCTTTATCATAGAAGCATATTCCATAGAAGCACGAATTCCGTGTTCAATAGCGTCAACTCAGTTTCCTCTAGCTTTATCCACGCTTTCCGGTTGTGCACGCGTACTCAACAGCCGTGTGAGCACTTATATGTGCACAGCCCGTCTGGCTTGGGCATCTTTGTGTGCTGCCAAGGCGAGCGGAAGTCGTCGTTACCGTTTGCTTCGTAGAATCGATTCCCCGGAATCACCTTGTTCCCACGATGATTTGTCAAGCGACGATTTTGCTCCTTCCTTGGCAACAACAGAATTTTCGCCTTCCCCTCCTTCGTTTCATCTCTTTGACCTCTTAAATTCTACACCATAATTTCTGTTTAACCATAAATTCAAAAATACACCGTACCGAATCGTACAGAGTAAAATCATCGAGACTACTCAATAATCAAAAGTCGATAAAATCGACCTGTGATTAAACTGATGGGAGGATTGAGAATAGGAGATAGGCTCTTCGTTCGATACGAACGAAATACGAACCAAAGTTAGTATGGACCGCGTTAGGTTGCAACGTGTCCTCGTGAGTACATGTCAAGATATCGAAAATCCGTGGTCGATCATCTGGATGTATAGGAAAACGTGTGCAAAGGTTTCACGAGGAGAGGACCCTTTTGCTGTTCGTACAACGTTGCTCGGTTAGTGACAAAGGGCCGTGAGAGGACAAGGGAACGAAGCAACGGAGACGAGGCTATGAAACGGAAACGGTACGGAGAAAGAGAGGCAAAGAATTGTACGGTGGGAGATCTGTGCGCGATGTGTGCGTGTGCGCGCGTACGAGAGAGAACTAAAAAGCAAGAGAACGAGAGAGAAGGAGCGTGTGCGTGAGCGAGGGGAAGGGAAAAGGGAAAGAAAGGTAAGGGAATGAAAGGGGAGGGAGGGAGTGAGAATGAGATGGAGGGGGAGAAGTAGCAGGGGCGTGGCGGGAGGCAGGCGTCCTCAATAGCCGCGTAAAACCACCATTGTGACCGATCCATGAATGAAACGGGACTTCCGGCCGGGAGTGGGGGCGGAAACAGTTGTAAAGCGTTACGTTAGTGAATGGACTGTGTGCGCGAGCATGCGCCTGTCCTCGCGAAAACCGATTCAAGGAAATTATTCCTAGACGAGGAGCAGCGTTTAAAACGGTCTTTCTACTTGCAGTTTGCCCTGACGACGACTCAAGGGTTTGTATCAATAACGTGCCAGCTCTGATATTTTAATTGTATTTATCGATAGAGAAAGAAAGGTATAGGTTTCATACTCAACGATGCTAAAATTTATCGTTAGGAATATTGGTCGACTACAAGATTATATCACGTTTGAAAATGTGATTTGATTTTGATCGATCTTGGATTGTTTTTTGTTCGTTTAATCGAGTTATTGGAAAGTGGAGCTGGCTCCGATTCAGTTATTATATTTGTGTCAGCTCAGAACCACACTGATCGACTACGCTTTAAAGTTGGAAAATCTGAGGATATTACAAATGTCTTTCCGTAAAATTCGTTTTGGTATTTGCCATTTGTATTTATATAACTATTGATTTACTGTGATTTATGATAAATAAATACAAGTTGCTTGCTTTTTGAGAAATTGTATATTAATTACGCATTCGGACAATGTATGTTCTTACATAAATTAGTTGATTTGCTTGATTTCCAAGAAACTCGTGTATACATAGAATGTATTCTGGGTATACTGTTCTTTTATTTTCCGTAATACGTTTTTACGATGTGATCGCCGTCGTTATTTTTAAACGAATTCAATTCAAATTTGATTTTCATTAGCAAAGTTTCTCGTCGTTTATGTTACAGATAAGCAGGCAAAGCATAGACGCCTGTAAGGAATACTTCAGGGATGATCTGGTGAAAACTGATTGGCAACTGATGGTAGAACTGAAAAAGCTCTTCCAGATACTCTAGGACATACTGGACTGGGTGGAAACATTAAAGCTCCATCGATGGTTTTATGGGTTGACAAATGTAGGAGCGAGGGCTGCGATCAACGAGCACACAGACCATCTTGGATTCGTTTCTGATCGTTGTCGATCGTTCTCCCGAATTGTAATATATACGTCGAATTTTCTGATCTTTCTGTCGTTGTACTTGATATACGCAAATAATCGACGCACGCCTTGCTTTATTCTGTGATCCCTCGAAACGTTCTTCAGGTTTCATTGCACGTGATCCCTGTTTTGAGAAATAATGTTAAAAATCGCTCAAGCTAGAAGTCACGCGGAATCAACGTTTCTTTTGATTAGAAGTTTTCTGAGACGAATAGAAGATTTATGCACGGAATTACATATTCGCTTAATCGATATGTAGTGACGCGTTCTTCTTCGTGTCATGTAAACGCTGTTATCGATGTTTTCACGAACTGCGTACAGTACCACTGAACACAGCAATGGATATGAAATCAAAAGTCGAAACTTAATCATGTAGCGTTGAATATTATTTTTAATAATTTTTAATAATAATTTCGTGACGCGTACGAGACGACATCGTGTCATCAAGTTCGAAACGAGGCCGCGCGATTCGACGGTTTCTGCTCGAAAGCTTTGCAACAAAGGCAAACGATCCAAGAACTCCGCAGTACTTAATCACCGTGCTCACGTTGGGCTCAACGAGAACACGCAGAACGAGAAGAAACCATGTCGAATAGTTGAATTGTTTAATGCGTACAATTGAATATCGTTAGCAAATCGTGTCTTAGAAAACCGTGTCTTACGATTAGCAAAACCGGACGTAACCTCTCGATTACTGCTGAATCGAGCTGTTACCATAAAGCAGAACTAGATTTCGCGATAGCAGTTCGATAGCGTGTAACCGAAGAAAATAGCTCGCAAATAGTTGGAAACGAAATCTGCATAAATGTTGGAAATATTTTTTGAAATTAGAAAACGAGATTTTTTGAACGATATGGCCGAACGAAACGGGCAAAAAAGGCAAACACAGAAAGACAAAATAACGAAACAGAATAGGATTTCTAGGATCCAGAAGATTGTAAATGTATCGAAACTAAATTATCTTAATAGGTTTTATAGAGCAGAGAGACAAGAGGGGCCTTGGAACAATTTTATTACGTCGATGATTTTTGAGAAACGAAATACAATATATCTGTGCTCGCGCTAAATTCGATCTCGGACGATAACCATGCAGCAGGAAGCGAAAACGAAAAAAATTGAAGAAAAGTCCTTAGCGTTCTCTAGTTTCCGGTCACTTAGATCTCTGAATTAGCCGTCGACGAGTTGAACGAGTTTCGTCCGATACTACCTCGCATGCGGTTGCGCGAGGCGAACAAGGCGGTGACTGTTCGAACGAAATGGGACTTCCGTCTTCTCTCTTTCTCCTCTTCCACCGACGATTTGACCGCAACGATTCCTCCCGTTTTTGCGATCAATCCTACGTCACACGCTCCGGTTTCCTTGCTCGCGACAAGCCACTCTACTCGCGCCGTGTCTTTTTTGGGCTTGTTACGAGGCTCGTCCATCTTCCCGTGGCAATTCCAAAGAAAAATCCAACGAGAGATAATCTTTTCTATCCCTCGTTCTTTTTAGTAAAATTTACCGAATGCAATGTAGAAATTTAATCGCGTCTATCTTCTTTTCTAACTCTCGCACTAACTAACATTTGGCTTATTATGGGGGAAATTTAGTTAACTTAGCCTCAACTGTGCATGTTCACGTGTTTGCAGGAAATTTAAGAATGCAAAAATATACAGAATGGATACGATACGACGAAACATATATATGATATTTGATACACGAAACGGTAATGCTTAGGTTCACTTGGGTTACTTGGTTATGCCCGAGAAAATGTGAATTTACATAAAGATCCGCAGTTCAGCTGTGAAAGTCGCGTTGCTGAAACGTAATTGTGCAATAGGGATATAGTGCTAATATATTCTCGCGAGTTTTCACGGATGTCTTTAACATTTATAACATTGAATGTTTAACGCGTGAAATTTCTCTATAAAGTGAATTGAAAACATTGATATACGGATAGAGGAAAACGAAATATGGTATTAATTATGAAGACGAATTTTGTCACGAATGGTAAACTCGTCTTAGCGTCGGTACTCACGATCGATTCGTGGAAGCAGAAGCGTGTCTCGCATACAGTTTCCACCGACGTGTTTCCGGTTTCGTCGTGTCGAGAACACACGTGCGAGGAAGAGAAGGAAGAGAGACAGAAAGGGGAGTAGGTGTAGATACGTGGATCGGAGGAAGACAGCGAATGAATGAGTGACTGAGAGACAGCGAGAAAGATAGCGTGTATGCGTGAGAAAGAGAAAGAAGATAGAAGAGCAAAAAAAGTAGAATGATGTTACATTAGAAGAAGAAAAAAGGAAATGATATACAAGAGCCTCACGTGTTTTGTATATGTATTCACTTTGTATAAAATAATCGAGCGAATTATCGCGATAAAAATAAAGACTACAAGTTTCACAAGAAAAGAACGAACGATCGATCGGACGATTTGCGCTCGAGTGTATCAGCGTAACCTTCTTCCTGTTTTTGTTTTCGGAGCGTACAGTGTCACGAGGTTCCAGAGAAGAAACTCGCCAGAGATCAACCGTCCGATGGCATTCTTTCGTGCTTTCCAGCCATGCGTTACGATCCGCGGTTTTAGACGCTCGCTCGGCTCTCGCGAAAACGAGAGGGGATTACTTATCTAACGATAAGAATGCAGAAAAATTTTCAATAATGTATACAACGTGTCGCAGTAATCTTGGTACAATCGACAGAGAGGTGACTCTATATGAAAGGATAAATCGAGCATGTAGAACAATTTTTTTTTTTTTTTTCATACAACGTTTCCGGAAAATCGTGTTTCACAGTTCGACAAAGATATGCGAACTTGACTAATTCATGACAACTGAGTGAACAATCTGCAGCATGTCATCCTATGTGTGAAAATAATTCTACGTTATTCTTCTTGTCTTTATACCTAGAATAACTTCCTCGTTACTATCTTTCCTGTTCAATCAGGAGTTAGCCTCGCGTATATTCATACTCGATAGAAAGCTCGATCTTCTCGAAAACGAAGCATCGTATTTGAAAGTCTTACTCCATATTTCCAACATAATCTTTCACATAAAATCACCACCTTACCTATGGCGCTACGATTACCGAAATCGTATACCCTGTGTTCCGATGGAACGAAAGAAGAACCGGCGAAAAGATTCTGCAAGATACGCTAACAGAAGTTTCGTTGCTAATTTTCGAAGACCGAGAAGCGCGAGCGATCAAATACCGGAAGGCAAGCGAAGTACGACCGCCGAATCAGGAATACTTAAAATTCTCCAGGGAGATACCATGACTCATTAACTTTTTAATGGTAGGTATAACTGTTCCGCTTCCTTCTCGCCGGTAGATCGGTAAATTTGAAACATAATTAGCGAAGGAACTCGAAACGAGGCTATCGTTTTGTGCATGATGCACACAGGAAATGCATCCGTGGCGAACGCCAGGGCGCAATGCACTCACGTTCCTTTTCTTCCGTTCCAGCCCGTCCGTATCATCGATTCCCAACGCCGCTTCGCGCCGAACCGCTTCTCTTTCTCTCGTTTGTCTCGGCTCTCTGCTATCTCATCTTCTCAAACTCACCGGAGACCCTCTTTTCATCGAATCTACGTGTCTTCGAGGCTCTGCCAACTGGAACTTATGTAAGTCGTTTAATCGGTTTACCGATGCGGTCGCCTCAACACGCATTTACTGTACGCGAGTGTACGCGTAAGCGTAAGTGTGCGCGCTCATTTCCTCCATTCCCCTGCCTCCCAAGCTCCAACAGCCTCGTACTCGCCCCTACCCACCTTGTCGCCCCCTCGCCGATACCACTGCGCTCCCGAGTCATCGATATTGCCTGTTACAGTTGTTGAAGGAACAGGATAGGAACGAGCTTCTGGTACGAACAAATTGTCGGAGCAAAATTGACCTCGTTTCTTGATGTGATTAAGAGTGTGGATCGTTGTGTGGATTATTTTGGTTAGATTGTCAAAATCTAAACTTTATTTTGTAGAAGGAATTACGCTTGGAACTCGTAGCACCCTTGTAGGAGTACTTAGGTATTTGCCTTTGATACGAACAAATTGCTCGTTTTCAAAGAAAATATGTTTTACCAAAAAGTAGTACAATTCCTCATAGTATACAGTGACTCACGAAAGTATTTGAACATTCACTGGAGAATATTTGTATGAATATATCGTGTGTGCCATACGAAAACTTTTTGAAATTTCACCAACGTCGTAACGAGACACAAGTATCGTGATTACGTAGGTAAAATTTGAAATCGATTAAAACATGTACGTGGAAGCTGCAGATCATTTTATTATAAACATCTACATATTTAGCAAGAAATTAGCATACAATGTGAACAGTGTTCTTCGTGAATAATCAACTGTTCAAATATTTTGGTGATCTCTGCGAAATATACGATTGTAACAAATATCTTGTAACTTTCATGTTTTTCAATTTCGTTTTAAATTTCACCGATATAAACACGATAGCCGCGTTTCGTTACAATGTTAATGAAATTTTAGAACGTTTCTTATAATGCGTATCATATGCTCACAAAGTGTTTCTATACGGTAAAGATGGATGACTATTACGAGCATAATCTTTTATTGCAGTTCGACAGTTTAGTGTCGAAGTATGAAATCGATCCAAAGTTTTTCGTCACTCTAAACGAAGCTTCTAACACGACTGTAGAGATATCAGATAGATTGAATTCGAGTCGCTTGAACTCAGGTAACTTGGTTAATCTGATAGAAGTTTGATGAACAACTTTCCCCTAGATACTGTCGCGATAAACGAAGAACGTTTAAGTAAATATAGTGATATAACGATTATAGTAATATAGCGATCAGAATCAGTCGGTTCGAATCTTTTCCTACGCAAGACAGAAAATATGTCGTGTCCTTGCTGGGAGCAACTGAGAAATACCACCAAGTCGGCACGCCAAGCGGCGCTCAATGAACACACGTCATTTCGAGTCATTCATGCATCTGCAGGTTGTCCTCGCACGTCTATACGCAACACACGTGGTTGCGTGTGCGTTAGCGATGGGAATGATGACCTCGCAACCGATGTATCGATGCTTTCGCGGAAAGTATTCGTTCGTGCGACGATCGAACTATAGGCGAAGATAACTTCCGAAAAGTAGAGTTCGATCAACGGATGTCCTGAATCGTTTATTGGCTACTACTGCATTACAACTTCTTTGTCGATACCATTGTAACGGATGTATTACGTATCGTCTGTGGGAAGTATTATGTAATTTGTTTTCCTCGGATTTGCCATTCGCGTATTTACGAACGATAATGACAAACTTAATTCCTACCGTGTAATAAGCTGTTTGCTTATCCGATTTCTTACTGACAATTTGCTAGATTTTTCTGATTCATAAATATTTATTTGGAAGAAGCAAAAAGATATTCATGGATAAAAAATGTGAATCGATAGAGTCGTACCTCTTTCAGTAGTTTTTAGCGGTTTCAATATTACTTTCGGTATCTCGATCGAACGTTTATCTTTCCGTGTTAAAAAAAATCGCCATAACGAAAACATTTACAATTTTATCGACCTCTTGGCGAAAATAATCGGCATCATTTAAAGATAGTAAAATTGAATGCCATTCAAGAAATGTCACAAGTTACGTAGCTGTGTACATAATAATGGAGCGCGTGCACCATTCACTAGCGGCTGGCATGAACGCGTATATTCGTCCGTGGTTTAGGTCACGAAAGATCGCGTAGATAGTTACATGTACTCAGAAAAACGGCGTATCGTTATCATTTGTCCTACCTCCCCTCTTCGACCGTGTCTTTGACTCCGGGTTCTTTCCGCTTCGTTTCTCTTTACTTCGTTTCTGTTTCTCGTTCACGTGACTTCGTTTTGACTTAAATCTATTGCAGGCCTAAGCAAATTTCTCGGTTCATTCGTATCGATGCTCCGAATATATACGATATTTCTTAAGCGATATATCTCGATCCAATTTGAACATTATAAGAGAAAAAAGATGATAAATGTATTTCTGTTAAATCTTTTACTTAATATCGCTTTATGATTAAATGAGAGAATTTTAATATGACGAAACAACCTGTCAGGTTCAAAAATAGCTGATGAGTCGACGAACTTTTATAGAAGTTAAAGATATAATTATCGAAGATAAACAATATTTTAATACTATTTTTAAAATGTTGGAATGGACGAAAAAAAAATACACACCCACTTCGAAAATTAAATAAAAAGACAATTTTGATAATATTCTCATTATTGATTAACAACTTATCGACTTTTAAAATTGCTCCCCTGTAAAAGGATAGAAGATACGACTTATCGTGTTCTTCGATTGTCTAAAATTATTACATTTGAAATATCCAAGAAAAGGAGAAAAACATTCGGCCAATTTAATCTGAAAGGATTGTTCATATGCATCGATTAAGTTTCTTTTTTTTTATCAAATGTTTGCGCGATTTCGCATGACGAACGAAGAAATCCGGCGGGACTACCGAGTCGCTTGCCATGACCGTTCGATAAAATTTGCAACGATATATCGTGGCGCTTTCAATAGCGGCATTCTTTCGTAGGAACAACTCGATCAAGGTCAGCTAGAAGCGAGCCGAGAAGAGAAGGAAAGACAGAAATGTGTCTCAGTATGTCGTAGGTTACAAATCGTCCAGGCGGGAGCTGTAAACAGGCGTAAGGTTAAACGGGCGTACACACTTAAGTGCATTAATGAACGCGTTTAAGATACGCGGCGTGCCGTCGTTTAAATATAGGCTAAACCAGTGTTTCTCAGCCTACTCGTTAAAATATAGACCATTTGAAGACCCAAGACTTTTGCGTCACGGTTATATCTCGCTGATGCTTGCCGTGTAAACGATATCGTGAGAACTAAACTCGCGATCCACCAGGCGACAAACTTGGAAGTAGCTCGCCGAGCGATTACTTTGATATCTTTTCTCTTCTTCTACTCAAATGCAGTAGAATTACGCTTTTGTCTTGATATTTCTTCGAATTGCGGCTAAACAAGGCGAACTACGACGCTCGCAGTAAGAAGTGACAACGCCAATATTTAAATCGTAGTTATTGGAAGAGAAAAGAACAATAGTCTAGCTTTCGTATTCAAAAGTGTAAAGGTTTATTGCTAGAAATATCAGTAAACCGTGAATTTATATGTAGAACATTTGAAGAAGTTCCTAAAGGAAGGTATGAAAAATACAGAAAGAAAAGCAATAGGCATTCATTGGATCCAGATGTGTTGGAGTTAAGATTAATTACACTTTTGAGAAGTCACATTGGTCAGCTTCATAAATTGAAAGGTGTAGAAAGGTTCGTGACGGTGTTACGAATACTGCTTTTAAAATTTACTTTTACTAATATATACGTTGTATTACGATGAATAGACTTATGGAGAAGTAAAGCATTTATTTCTTGAGAATTCGATATTGATCGTGATATTTATGTTTATTTTATGGAACTAAGAATTTAATAAAAAATAGAGTCGATCAGTTTAGCTTCTAAGAAGCTCAATAATAAATATAAAAATTTATAGTTTCGCGGAGGAAAAAGTCTGTGGACAAAATTTTTCTCGTTCGGATTTACATGCTGGCTAGGGAACAGTTAGCAAAGGGAACGGAACAACTGAACAGTAAAGAAATGAAAGAACGATAATATGGAGTAGCGAGGAGGAAGCAAAGCAATAAAGTTGCGAAAACGAGGGTAACTTTCGTCGTCGTTGTTTTCGAGCGTGCTACTCGCTTCACATCGTGCGAGTGCCTTACTTAATTAGACAATTAACCCTTGCAACCATTGAAACCGATGGCGCAGAGAATGGTCAGCTAAGCGAAAACGACACTGTTCTTTTAATTTGTCCTCGCTCCTGAATCAGGTTGACACAGGAAACTGGTAGTTCTCTTTTAACGTGGAACTAGTCGAATTTTCTAAAAAATCTGTTATGTGCCTTTCCGTAATATGTCAACGATATTTTACACGAAAAAAGAGATTCTATATTTTAGATCTGCACTTGTGCAAGAGAACGCAATGAGTTAAATTTCCTATCTCTTACAAAGAAGCATTTTTAAGATTCAATATTTATACTGTTGATCGATTCTATGTAACCAAAATTGCTCCTTCTTTGGTTTTGTAGTTAAACACGCATACCTCTTGGTACTTTTCAAAATTTCTAAAACATTGTTCATCTCAGTAACTGTACCATTGTCTTCCACAAAACTTTGTCAACCTGACAGCTATTTTTAAATCACATCTTTCAACCTGGCAGATGTGATGTTGTTTTTGTTTTCAATTGTGACATATTAAAATGCTTCTGCTCGATCATAAAGCAACATTAAAATCAGAAAATCATGTTTTCTCTCCCATCATCTCCAAGTATTATTCGCACTTGTCAAAGATTCAGAAGCTTTTCAACAAGATAGTGCACGAGGTGGCAAGAATTATGAGACGAACGTGTCTCCGTTTGCCAGTTGAGAATACGTCAGGACGTGTTATTACGACGCTAGGAAAGGTGATCATCGAACGCAAGAGGGAAGAGGGGAGCTCGTCGGTCGGAACGTGAAGAAGGGAGAGGTAGGACGAAGCGTTTCCACACCGGATATCCTCTAGAGGGAAGTGGTGCACGCGATTCATATCGCCACGCCCGCAATGCAAAATGTGTATTTATATTATTATTACTATTACTACTATATATATATTATAATTATTATTATGCTATTATAAATTCGTCACTTGTGTTGTATCTATAACAACTATGTAAAGACACAAGAAGCGCGTAAGGTCTCGCGAATAAGAGGACTGTTTCATTTACGTCTCATTAATTACGATTTCTTTTTACCTCGTTATATTATGTTTGCTTCGTTTAAATTCTTGTTGTCAGCGTCGAGACAGTGTCACAAAGATTTTCATTTTAATTCCATTTTTATGACACTGATAACTCTTTTGATATATTGATTTCGCGCACCTCGAAAACTACTATAATACAGGAATGTTTCATATTTTGACATTCCAATTATGTTAAATCCTTTTGAAAATTAAGGCCTTGAACTCGTCCTCGACCAACGTTGTTTGTAACGATAAGTTCGCGAGTATAGCTGCCGCTAATGAATCAGGTGAGTTCTCGAGCAACGATATGAACGAACGTTTCATGAAAACCTTGAGTCTCTCCTTTGCATGTATGTGAGTAAAACATGGTTTGCAGCAACGCTAGTGCCACGTTATTAGACGAGTCTGACCAGTCGCGTTTCTAGATCACTTTTCGTTGTTCCCTTCAATGTCGTCAGCTTGTTTTTTCTCGACTCTAAGAGTTTATTCGTCTCGATACTACGTTCCGTTCGATTCCCGATCGTAAACTTCGAGACCTTTGAAAAATGCGATTTGTAAATCAATCACATGTTTAATACGCCCGCTTCGCGCATTCGAGATTAGAACAGTGGCATTTTTGCCTGGAAACCGGTTCACCGTATTTACTGCCGAGTACTAAGAGTCGTCACCGTCGATGCGTTTCGTAAAACCACTCCAATCTTTACATACATATAAACGAGACAAGTAGATCGCTTTTCAGCAACGACTAGACTATATTTTTACGTTTCTTGTGTTTGAATTCTATAGAAGGATTACAAGGAAAGAACATGATAAGTCAGATTTTCTATCTTTTAAAAAAATAAAAAAAAATATTGTTTGGCTTACTAATTACGTACACCTTTGGTTTTCACAAAACATCAACTATTATCATAATTTAACAGTTATTTTTGAAAGACTTACATTTCTGAACCTGACAAGTTATTTCATTTTTGATTATGTTATATTTAACATTCTCCTGTTTGATCATAAAGTGAGAAAATCAGAAAATCAACAAAGATGTATTAAAAATGTGTTTCTCTCCTTTATGTTCATATGTAAGTTCATCGATCAAATCAGGATATTTCAGATTAATCAATCTATTCCAATCATTGACGGAAACGCTAACCTTCTGATTTTTGAACATATTTTTATGAGACAAACAGGAGTGGAAGATTTGACGAATACCGTGATAAAATCTCGTCGACAAGAACAAATTCACAATCTGTACACAAGTTGTTATATGAAATCAGGATATTTTGTATTTCTTCGTCTAATTAAATATTGTACTTCAATCATTGATACGTAGAAACGCCAGTGAAAATACGATACAAATACGACTGGAAGGTTTGTCGAATACCGTGGCGAAGTCTCGAGGACAAAAGCGTCGATTTGGAACGTATATACAGTGGATAAGGTTGGAAAGGCGTCCGCGGGAGAGGAAAGAGCGCGACGTGATGCAACCCGGTGTATTTATGGTAATTTTATTTGCAGGAGTCTGGTCGATTTATCTTGACAATATTCCGCTCGTGATTCGAAACTTGCGTGTCCGATTAATACTCGAACTGCTGCGCTGCCTGGTGTCCCGGCTGGGCGAAACGGAGATAGCCAAGCTGGAAGCGACAAGGACAGCCTGGTTTATGCTCACTGTCTGCCTTACAACAGGGAGTGGGAGGAGGAACACGCACACACGGCCGCATAAATAACGTGGCACAGCCACAGAGTTACGGTGCGACTTACGTGTAAACGAATAGAGTGAGACGAACAGATGGGGAACGAGGACAGTCGTACGGGTTGTAAAACAAGAACGACGAAGACGAAAGAGGATGTAGTCGGCGGACATTTCCGAAGAGAACCGAGTATCCCCGACATGTGGGAGAGCCCCGTAGTACATAGAGGGGTATCGGTTTTATGACGTTCGATCACCTGAGCGAAGATTTTTCAAGCACCACGGAGCGAAGAGAGAATACGAACGAGCGAAATCGTTTCCCGCTTCGATATCCTTCAATGAATAAACCGTCCTCCCTGAACGCATTCTCGTCAGTTCTTTGAGAAGAGATCGCGTTTAAGAACTTACGAATGTTTTACTTCCAAAGTTGATTACAAATATATTTGTTTAATACGTTCCATGTTAATCGCTCGTGTATAAGGAATCTTAATTAATTAATGAATTATTTTGAAAAGCGACGATCACACAACAACGTAAAAGTAGATTTTGATAAGCGATATGAAATGAATGAACATGATAGATAGGAGAGAGAGTGGAACGTGAATGTCGTAGATTAGACGCGGTACACGTGTACGAAAGTTGGCAAAAAGTACGTGGGACCTGGGTGAACAGAAACAGCCCTGGTCGCACAATACGAGCATGAATGAAGTATCGCGTCTGGCTCGCGGGGTACGGTATACTCGGGCGAAGCAGGGCGAAGCGAGGGGGGGGATAGCAGGCGTCACGGTGCTTTCGTGGCGGTGAGGTTGCCGCGACGTATGTATGCACGTTTACGTGTAAACGATCACGCTCGTATGAGTGAACGCGCGCATATGCAACTTTCGGTATGATCGAGTGCGCATGCGCATCGCGCACACCCCACCCACAGACAGACAGGCCGCTGCTCCGCTGTTTGTAACAAGCAGAGAGTCTACAACGCCACACCAGCGTTGAGCGCAGCCGGCCTCGGCTCCAAACGAGACACGATTATACTCCTGCTGTGAAAACGAACGGTATATACAGTATTGAGAAAAAAAGAACGGGTGATACTCGAGTCGGAAAGAGGGAAAGAGGAGAGCAAGAGAAATCGCGAGTGTACGCGTGCGCATTATTATATTTCTCTCTTTCTCGTTAAACTAGACCAAACGGCGAGATTGTTCGCCTGAGATTTTCCGTGAGAAACAGGAAAAGAGGTTCGTTCGCCTTTCCGCTCGATAGTCGTTAGTGTGTACAAACACATCGTTTACAGTCTGTTCGAATCACATTTGGATCGTCGTACGCGATCGTATTCACCGGGAGAACTGTAAACGTGTTACACGCTTTAAGTCGAAAGTGGGAAAACGAAGAGATCCGATGGATACACGGAGGCTCGAGGATCGATTTGATCGTCGACCGGTACGGCAATACGAACGAACGTGAAAAAAGTTGGAAGGAAGAGAGGTTAGAAAAGACGACAAGGAGGAGGAGAGATTGTGTCGTGTACGTGATCGCGAAGGCTGGAGGAATACGTGGTCGAAGCAAAAAGCGAAAAAAGTGCGGAGGAAAGAGAGAATAAAAGAAGAAGAGAGAGAGCAAGAGGGAAAAGGCGAGAAAATAGAGAAGGTGTTGAGTGGTGGGCCTGCGGGCCGGACAGTACGTGCCTGGGCTGCGCTCGCACGATCTACACCGGCATGGCCGCCGAGGCCAGCTGAACTTTTTCTTCTCTCTCTTGCACGACGATCGTTGCTCCCACCCACTTTATCCGTCTTTCTTCCTCCCTTCCTTCTTTTCTGCCTTGTTTCTCTCTCTTTCTCCATCTGTCTTTCTTCCGCTCCCTCGTTCACGCTTCTCCCACTCCTTGTGGCTGTTTCGTCGTTTCGTCTCTTTTTTTCTTCCATCCATCCGACTCGTTCCAGCTCTCTTTCTCCCCCGTCCTGTGCTTAACGCAAGAGAGGAGGACCGTGCGCCACGAATACCCAAGCTCCCCGTGTATGCATTCGCTTGTGTGTGCGCGCAGTTTGCCAGCCATCGCGGGGAAATCGAGCGGAGGCTTGCCATTCGAGAAAATCAGTGAACGCAAGCGAACCCTTTACGCTGGCTGATACTTAACCACGGACACACGCGTTACATTTATCACCATCAGTGGTGTACGTATCGAGAATTGCGTCGTGCTTATGTGATTCCTAAAAAAAAATCTCGCTCGATCGATCTATACGATTGATTTTCTCGCATAGATCGCGGGAAATTACTGAAACTACGGAACGGTGGAAGTGTGCACGAAAGAAACAAAACTGTATCGATATCTGACGGTGACATCGTTTCAATGCAAAGACCTGTTAAGCTGACTGCATTGAACGCTGTATAATAGATCTCCTGACTAGAGAGACATAATAGGAGAAAATCAGTGACAATTGGATCTTAGCGAAACGATCAAATTCCCTCCAACAGTGTCAGTCAGTTTACGGAAGAACGGGGCGACTCGATCGATCGTGACGCACCTGTCGGCATCGTCGTCGTCGGGGTGCTGCTGGCAGTGGCAGAGGCAGAGAGTGTGGCAGTGTCTCGTGTGCCGGTAGGAGGAGACGGAAGAATAACGGAGGGCAGAATAAAGGGCAGGCATCCAGCTCGGTGAAGTTTACGCACGAGGACGTACGCGTGAGAGTGAGAGAGAGAGAGAGAGAGAGAAGAGGAAAAGCACATACGCTTTAAGGAGGAAAAAGCAACGCTCCGAAGAAGAGGAAAGAAGGATGCGCGAGAAGGAGAACGTCGGTGAAGAGGTCCTACTCGTTGCTTTTCCACGACGAGCAGCAGTACTGTTGTTCGAGGTGCGAGCCGCGTGACACGAATGCGAGAGTGCGAGAGAAAGGAGAGGCAGGAACGAGGGCGAGAGAGAGAGAGAGGAAGGAGATCTACCGAAGAGCGAAGGTATATCCGGCCGTGGCATGTGCGCGCGACAAGGACAGAGCGAAGTGGCTATTTCTGTGGAGCATAGGGGGCCGCCCGTATAAAATAAGCAGTGAATGAAGGAGCCTGTTTACTGGCAGACGGCCTACGCGAGATTCAGTCGTCGGCTCTCTTTCTCTCGCGCTCTCTCTCTCTCGGCCGCGCACGCTAATCGTCGTTCTCTCGTGCCTTCTCTCTCCCTGATTTTCGCTCTCGCTCGACCAGCAGCCGTCCCGTAGCGGAAAGAGAAAGGGAAAAAGAAAGAAAGAGAGACGGAGAAGAGCGCGCATCGTTGCCACGAGAGAGAGCCTGTATGTGTTCCCAGTGCGCGAGAAGAGCCCGCAGTGTATTCACCGGTCTTGTCCTTCTGTCTCGCCTCGTCTCGACTCGTCTTGCCTCTCCCTCCTCTTACCTCACCACACCTCGTTCTACCTCTCCTCACCTCGCTTCACCTCATAGCACACCTTAGTAGTCGTTCGACTCTCCGCCCTTTGCCTCGCTTTGTCACGGTTTGGCTTCCTCTCCTCGTATTCTCCTCTACTCTCTCCTCTCCACGTCGTCGTAACCTCGCCTCGCCTCACCTCACCTCACCTCACCTCACCACACCTCACCTCACCTCACCTCACCTCACCTCACCTCACCTCACCTCACCTCATCTCTCGTCTCGTCTCGTCTCGTCTCGCTTTGCCTCGTCTCGTCTCCTCTCGGTTTGCCTTACCTCGCATCATCTCGTCTCACTTCGTCTCGCCTTGCCACGACTCGACTCGACTCCACTCGGTTCTCTCATCTCCTCTTCCCGTGCTTGTGTTTTTCTCGACAGAGCTCTTACGCCGGAGCCACCGTGCCGTGTTCACCGCTTTCGTTCCTAACCACGGAAATCTACCGATAATCCGTAGTCTCTACGCGAGTTTCTTGTTTGTTACGTTTCACTGCACTATGCCATTACACCTATAGTATCCGTACTCTGGAGCATGTGTTTACGTGTTGTGACGTGACCAGTGCGAAAGAAGAGAAGTGAGGAGATAGAATATAAGGAGGAAGAGGCAGATAAGAAGAGAGAACGCGACAATATCTTTTTTTCGAAACCTTACGGTGCGCGCAGTCACTGTTGCTCCATCTTTCTTTCTCGTTCTTGTTTCCCCATTCGCTTTCCGAACGCAGACCGCGTGTTGTGTGCTCGCGGATTTCAAAGGAAAAAAAAAAAAAAAAAGAAAAGGAAGATAGTGAAAGAGAGATTGCGGCGATAAAGGGAGTCGTCGGCTCTAATGAGTTCGTGCTCGAACACGTGCCACGGAGACTACAGCGAAGGATAAAGCTAAAACGACGATTTCGCGGTTCGGTGAAGGATACAGGTGAAACGGAAGTGCCGAAAGTGTGGATACCTTGGACTACGAGCCGCCCCCGGTGCTGCCACCGCGGCGCCCGCCCTGGCCGTTTAACAGCCCGAGCAGCACCGCCTCAAGGTACATCGGGCAGCGCACCACCACAATCGCCGCCACCACGTCCCCGTTGACACCGACGGCGGCTACGACGACTATCACGTCGACGACGCCACTGACGACGACGCTTGTACCGGCGCCGTCCGCCTCCCAAGGCTCAACGACCTCCTCGTCTGCGCGAGTGTCGCCGCAGCCGCCACCCTTGACGCCGCCCCAGTATCCTGCGCCTCCACGGCCCCCTAGTCGAAACGGTGAGTCTGAACTTTCAATTTTTATCCAACATGAATTTCCTTTCTACCGTCATTCAATCGTTATTTTTATTACGGGAATTTTAACCAACCTATTAATCGGAGAAAACGAATCAAGTCGTCACGCTCTCGAGTCGATTCTCTTGGATATAGTATTTACTTTCTTCGCACCTATTCCTCTATGATTTTAGGTACCATTTCATTTCGATGTAGATACTACGACTGACGTAAATCTGGTTAAGGGATGAATCAGTTATTCTAGCACGCCTTTTCTAACGTTGAAAAATATCTCAAGCTCGAGTAAAATATGAAAATGTGCGATTACTACTATAATAAACACCTCCTGATAACACTAAAAATCCGTTTTATTTGCTAAGATTAGAGCAAGATTGTGATAGAAATATTCGAGGATCGTAGTAGGGTTAACATGCTTAACCTAACCTTTTTAGTTCCTGAACGAATCGTTAATTGAAAGGAATCGATCCTAAAGAAACTCTGTAGGCTGTTATTGGGCGTTTCTTTCTCATTGGGGATTCACTCTTGGAACCTAATATAAGGGAGACCTAGTCAAACGAGTCCACCAAAACTTTTATGGTTTCTATGTAATATGTGATATACTGTACACCATTTAGGGTTATTGTTTAGAAAATATAACATTCATAGCTCCGAAATATAGCTTGCTGGTATATGAACTTGTTTTTATACGATCGACGATCGGTAACAAGCGAGGTCGCACGATTTCTTCGTAGCAATTTCATCGACGATCGGAGTGAGCGAGCGTGACTCGCCGCGGATTGAGTCACATTACGCTTTCATAGAAGCCAGCCAGAAGGCACGGGCCGAGTAGTGAATGAAATTTACTGGTGTAGAAAGTTCGCGAGAAAGTCGCCGCCACCTTTCCGTTCGTAACGCCCGACACATTTTACGTAGCCGTGTTTCCTCCTCGAGCATTTGGCTTCGTGTGCTCGTTGCTTTCCTCCCGTCGATGGGAATGCTGACCTCGTAGGTGGGTCGCGTATGCTTTCATGGAAAGTATTCACTTATTCTATCTATAAATGCACTGGGTGTAAGTGGTATTCGATCGATTTTCCAATCGTATTTTCTGATGGTTTAATATCCTTCTCAGACAAATTTGTATAACGAAATGTCGAAAGGCAGGACAGACGTATTGAGTGACACGTGTAAAATGCTAAAATAAAAATCTGACTCCAAGTAAACATCGGCCTTCTTGCGTTATCTATACCGGAGTTGATTCGCATTCGTTAACCTATGTTAACTGAATACCCTTTATCTTCTTTCCTGATTATTATGCACCACTATGAGCTATGATTTTATATTTTTATTTTATATTCTCCGAATGAATTTAAAGAGCGAATTTATTTGTTTCACATATACGCGTGTATGATTTATCAAAGATAGCGCCGATTGAAAACTCGCAGACTGTAATTGAATTAGTCTTATTGCTAGTTTCCTCTCTCTTGGAACGGAATACGATCGGAGTACGAGCGCATGCGCAGTGCCGCGCATTCACACCAACACATAGCCGCGTCATTCGCTTCGAATGGCAATAGGAATGAATGCCACTCGGTTTGACGTACCTGGCGCGCATGCGCCCGCGTGCCTGCGTCAACGTTTCACGTAAGTTTCTCGCGTATAAATACGTATGCCGTTTATCGGGTGCTCAAAGAATCTCGCGTAGAATATTACTAAACACCTTCGGTGAGTCACACTTCCGGTTGAATGATTAGTTTTCCAAGAAATTCGGAAAACAGCAATAATCGCGAACAGTAACAATCATCAACGCGTACATTGAAGTCGTGAATCGTGCTCGAGATTAGGTTTGATATCTGGAAAGGCTCGATCGAATGGCTTAGTCAGAACACTGGGATATAAGATCTGACACGTAACATTTGATATTCGATCGTAGATTAGATATCTCCGATATTCATCGAGTGGATAGTGTAATCTTACTTGGAAGTGTGCAGCCGGGAGTAAAACCAACGTTAGATTTACGAAAGTTTCTCTGTTGAAATCGAAGCGTATCGATCGATTTGAGTTTGATGACGGAAAATCGATGAATAAGTGTCTGTCATCTGTGTAATTTTACTGTAAAGTTTTACTGGACTTGAAATATGTAGTATATAGAGATAAAGGTGTGTGCTAGAGACTTTCAGGCCAACTTGTAGAGGCAGTTTGCACGGCGACTTGCGAGGCAAGATATCGGCACACTCACGCGCATCGTGACACAGATATACACGTAAACGAATACTCAGACAGAGACACGCGCACACACATGGTAGTGTCGGTCTGGCATGAATGAAACCGTGATTTCCACGCATGGCGCATAGGTAGCTGACTCGTCTGGCGCTATGCTCGACTCATCGATGAGAAAGATTAATACGTTGTATCTGCGACAGGGATATAGAAACTAATTTCGTCTCGTTTTTCTTTCGTTCCGTTTTCATTCAGTTGGTTACGAATCGATAAGATTTCTCATTCAGGAACTTTTGAATGACAACTAGTAGATCGTACAGTGTCGTAATAATCTGTTTGTATGTCTGTAGAGTTTCAAACTCGTCGGATATATTTAACTTCTTTTTTATCGGAAAATAAATTTACGAGTATGTTCACACATACTATTTTTTGTATAGATTTATATTTAAAAAAAAAGGCATTGATCAGGCGTATTCACCTTTCAATGTCGCCTCTAAATTATTGCCTTGCATCTCTGTGATTAATCGTAACTAGTAAACGAATGTACGAGTGGATCGGTGAAAAATGTATTTTTTTGGCATTTAGCCATCGTTTCCAACGTTCTCCACGAAGGGCTCTCTTATTATTCCGCTCACGTTTGTCATTCCCTCGAAAGGGACAAGACGAAGTCGATGACGCAAAACGCGACGCAGAACGTGATTTTCCGATATTCTCGAACCACTGCGTCGCTTGCTGAATAATTCGAAGTACGTTCAAGATACGCGACAAAGATATTCATTATATCTCGAAAATGTTCCCCGTCCTCGGAAAACACTGAAGCTGAAGCTTTATCTCTAGGAACTATGTTAGACCAAGCAACGATTATTCACAATAAAAATGAAATAACAAGAAAGGGAGAGACGTTAAACAAATTCTTGGAATTTCCTTTAATTAGCCGTGATGTTAAAACACAGAATTCGATGATGTAAATTGATTAAGAAAACGCTTATAAATGAGATTTTGCATTAATATAACGTTAAACCTTAATGGATTAAGATACCATTAGATCCCAGGAAATTGATACTAAACGATAATTTAATCGAATGTTGGTAGAAAATCCAAGTTCTCTGATTTTTGATACGTTAGTTAACGATGTATTAATATGTACTATGTATATGACATGGTTACGTATACGCCAGAGATTTGGTTTGACATTCGCATTTCAGTGTTTGTAACACAGACTGCGTTCACGTTTAATCACATCCTATAGTATCTTTGAACCCAGAACGTACGATTGGTGGAAGGCGCGTTTCGAGCTACCGTTTCTTATGTAATGTGGCGCAACTTCGCAATAAATGCGGTGTGGTAACACTTTGCAAATGCACTTGATGATCTTCGCGCAAAGACGCCACGTCCTTGAGTGACATGTGTCCGGAATAATGAATCGAAGGAATATGAACAAAGTCATAAAAGGAGTGGTTGGCGTTGCACGTCCTCGCGCGTTTGCACGTGCGTCTTTAAACTCATCAACGAGTCATTTAAATTATGCACAGATCGAATCCTTCGTCTTTCAACGTCGGATAAAACGTCTTCGTATATCGATCGAAGACAGTACGACGTAGGAGTTTCGTGATCGATGAGAAATTAATTCGACATTGAAATCCTATAGACAACTTCTGGTTTTACATAAGAACAAGAAAAAGTATTTTAAAAACGAGACTCTATCTATACATACATTCAGGAAAAAAAAGATCCGTCGATGTGTTTTACACCAGACACGGGTGAGGGAGGCGAGGCATTGTGAAAGTTTCCATTCCAAAGCCACCGTTCCGCGTAACGTTGACGATGTTGCTTGCATTCCACGCGTTTCGACGTCGTTCGTGACGAATCAGCACGTCAACTTCCAAGCGAACTACGCCTGCAAAATTTTCGCAAATGCATTTCCATATAATAGGCACATGATATTTCCATATAGTACCATAACAAATCAAAATCGATTCTAAACGAAGCGCTTATTTCATTAGGCTTTGTTCCAATGTACATACGTGTTGGTATCCCGTTGAGCAATATTCATAATATGTTGACGATCGAGTCAACGTTTTCGATGTAGAGACGCCAAGCCTGTCGGCCTATCCTACTCTTGCAATAGTCTACAATCTAGAGTCATACTCGAATCTTTAACAAAGGGTATGATTCAAACGTTCGAGTCTGATTCAATTCTTCTCTCGATTAATGCTGTCTATACTTGCGTGCATTCTAAATGACATGCTAGCCGAGACAAAAGAGACTAGAGATTTCCCAAGAAAATTCTTACAAATCGTTTTGCAATGTAGAAGCATACATTTCTAAAATATTCGACGAAGTGAAATTTTCCTTATATGTACTTCGATTTCGCGAAAGCGCGCATTTCTTCGATTGGAACGCTGAACGCTTGGGTCACGTCCTTTGCTGAAGTAAGATTCTCTCCTCTCTTCGTAACACAAGAACACCGCCACTATCTTCATGTTTGCCAACCCCGTTATCTCTCGTTCCTCCGTCTTTGATCTTCTTACCCGCTCTCTCGCATCTCTTTTTCATTTCCTCCTCCTCGCACTTTCTCTCTCTCTCTCTCTCTCTCTCTCTCTCTCTTTCCCTCCCTCCCTCCCTCTCGTTGCTACTCTACCCTCCCTGTTCGTCACCGTTTCATCAACTCGCTCCTGCTCGCCTGCTTTTGCACAAGCACTGGACGCAATCTACGATCATCGTTATGTGCTGTCGCGTCATATCCGGTCTAGCTGATCGCTCGCCTTCTCCCCGTTCGTTGTTCTTATTGCTCCTCTTTTCGGCCTTCTCGATGGGTCGCTGGTTCTCCGGACCGATCTACATGTCTGCTTCTTTCGACGAATATTCGATTCTTTCTCTTCTTTAACACCATAACTACTAACTTTTTTAATTTAATAATTTAGTTAGACTCCTCCCTGAATATGTTATACATAGTTAATTGAAATCAAAGTAGAGTACATAAAGTATATAAGTATGTCTAACCGTGTTTCTATCTTAATAAGAGAAAATATTGATATCGTTAAGAACACTTGCAGGTTTTTGGTAATCGCAAAAATAAAAAATCTGATACCGGTGTTGTCGATTGATTTGGTAGTTCTAGTATTTAGGTGATTTATGAAACTCGTTGCATTGCAGAATACTCTGATCGAATCTCCAAAATATGTGTTTAGTTGAATGAAGTTGCTATGAAATTGTTATCTCAGCTGATTCAGTATGCTTCGGTATGCTAGGACTCGACGTTTCTGAAATTACCAAAACAACGACCGATTGTGGTAGATTAAAAAGCGCACTAGGTGCAATTTCATGCATAATTTCCTTTGATAATAGCTTTGTAAATAGTAACAATTGATCTCGTTATATTAACCACCTTCGTATGATTCTTATTGTAGCAAATAATGCCCAATTGTATAAATAATGGCTTATTGTAGTAAAATAATGCTTAAACTGATATTCAGAATAACGTTCCCATCGTATTCGTTGTGGGTGCAGTTGAAAGTCTCCTGCTTTCTCCGTCAGTGTATCGAAAATTATAGTAGCCGCAGTGGATTCAAGGGGGAGGACTGATGTAGTTTACTGCCACGAAGGTATCGTGTGTCGCGATCAGCTCACCGAGATTGACCGGAAGTCGCAGGGACGAAGATACGAGGCAGGCTGCTTAATTGGCGACTAGAGTATTCGATTCGGTTCAGGGTTCAACGAATTGGCCTCTCGGCGAATTAATTTATTGTCACTGTCACGGGGCCAACGTTATGATACACGGATGCATGGACTTTTATTGCGACCACGAATTATACGCGCATAAACCAACCGTAAATGATCGGTTACATAATACCGCCATAAAATAACATTTACAGCTCGTCAATTTCTACCTACGTTACCGATTTTTACTTCATACGAATATTATTCGCATTCACTACGTGTATCGTATAAATATGCGTGTATGTGTAAGCTTGTTAAGTTAGGGCGTGATTGCCACGCTGCATTACGATCCTTCCTTGGTATAGGTGTTTAAAATTCATTAAGTAAATCCATCGAGTAAATATAAAGTTTGTGGATAATGTAATAGTAGCCTGTATCGTGCTAACCACGTTACTACCCTTTCAATTTTCAGTTATTAAACTGCATTTATTTATTTATTTTTATGGTTTATTAATTACTAACTAGCGATAGAAATCTCTGTTTAAGTATTCTATTTGCATTTAATTGCATTTAATTCGTGGAATTGGAAAGATGCAAGTGTGTACAAAATACAGATGATATGTAGAAGTATGTAAAATATTCGAAGCAAATATCCAAATACCATTATTATGATTGAAACAGATCTTTATTTAGATTTCATTCTCGTTATTAAATATTGTATCTAAAAATCATTATTGTTAAATTATTTTGTTATATTACGTACATTCGGTACGTTTTCTTATCCTTAGATTTCTATTCGATTGCCATAAATATATAAACGAGTTTTATACGATACGTGTCTCATTATCGTTCGATTGGATCGACGATAATGCTCGCATTCGTATTTCGGACTTCAAACATTTGGGAAGATGTCCGATTTTCGAAAGAGTTTTTCTGTGGTCTGCATCCCTCACCATCGGTCTGATCCAAATGGTCGCGTCTCTCTATCGTGTGGAACGACGTGCCCTTATCTCGAAGATGCTTTTACGAATTAGCACGATAAAGACAGACCATTATGACAGCCGTGTACAAGCCGGAGTCGAGATGCGCTGTCGAGTTAGAGTTAAGAAGCAAGCATTTCAGTTTACCCGTATTTCTTCTCTTTTCTCTTCATTCTCGAACGTGCACGTAAATTAAACGTTAAGACAAGGAAAATGAAAAAATCTTCCTATATCAATCTTTTGATACTACTTTGTATGTTCTTTCTTTGCAACTATGTTCAATTAGATAAACACGAGAGTTATCGTATATCCGTAAGCTTCGTTTCAATTATTACTCTATTCGATACGACTTGATGTCGAGTGATTTGACTAATAATGAGAAGGATAGGAAGGATAAATAGGTAAATAGATTGTTCGAAAAATTCATAACACTGCAGACAATTTAATGTAATATTCTGTTACATGTTTGACGAGATTTCAGTTCAATAAAATGATCACAGAAAACTTTGTATCATCTTTGTTCTTCTTCATACAGTTTAACACACGTAATCAGTATTTCTTAACAGCCTGTATAATATAGCTTCACTTGAAAGGTAAAAGACACAGGGAACTTGAAATGTTTCAACGAATATTAAAGAACGCCGGATAGAACATCTTTAAAAAAGTAGTTCCAAACTATTTGAAATGATCGGGGGGTAACTTGACTGACTTGTACGAAATTCTACTTCGACGGAGCAACAAGTGTTCATCTCGAATGCCTATAAAATTCTAACGCAACAGATTCAAGCATGGTCGGTTTCTAAAACTGGACATCGCAAAATATTTAGGGCAATCTATTTCACTTTACGAGCTATTATTAGTTGCTTGAAAATTCATCCTCCCGAAATAAATGACCATCTTTTCTCTCTCTCTCTTTCCCTCTCCCCCCCCTCTCTCTCTTCATCCGCGTCTCTCCCTTTCACCGTTTTATGTGGCTAGGTCTCGCTCCTACGCCCGACTGTTCTTTGACTTTTATCTTCGGCCGTCCTTGAAAGGAAGGGAACGTTGACCCTCACGAGAACGTCCATCTGTCCGTCCACCGATCCGTTCGTACGTACGTTCGTCCGAACGTGGTTTCATTCAGAATGCGATGCCAACAAGATCGACGTTGATATATACTGGATGAGGAATGATGTTGCAGAACAGGGAACAACACCAACATTGTTGAACCACTGCCTTTGCTCTTTTTTTCCTCTGATCCTTCTTGTGCCGTGCACCGTTCCCTAGGTAGCTTCGTCGACTACGTGGACATCACCGTGACACGAATAATCTCCACACCGGTCGGGAAAACATTCGATTCGATATTAATCTGCTATCGATAATACAGTCACAGTAAGCCAATGCTAGCTGTCATCCTAGATACATGGGTTCACGCAATCGAAACGATCGTGAACCTTGTTCGATTCTTCTGCTACTTTGTTTCTATATTTTCTTTGGCTCGTTCAGAATAGCAATTTGCTATTTGCGTTGTGGAAATCGTATGGAATCTCGCTAGAGTATTTGATAGTACAGTTCGTTGAAAGTAACGCAGCATAGATATTCTATTTCTGAATATCATTTAGCGAAATTTCGTCAATCAAGTTACAAGTTATCAACTTGATAAATACCTCAGCGTAATATATAGTAACGAAGAAGGTTAAATTTTAAAAATTATAAACTATCTATAGAATTTTAAGTAAGGAATCTACAAGCTGAAGCTTACAATTTGTAAGTTTAATTATATTATTAACTGATGAATTACATCTTGTTCGCGAATGTTTATGGAGAACTCAAAGCTGCAAAGATGCACACAATTATATCTAACGTAATCTATAAAATTTAGAAAGCGCAGCGCTATTTTTAATACCTAATAAATAAACGATATTGTACCCAAATTCTTAGTTATATTTATAAAAACATGATTTTGCTCGAATAGCTGAAGTTCATCGATGAGACACAGTAGTTTTACGCAATTCAAAGTTTTCATTGTTTGGGTATGAAAGATTTCGAGGACTCGAGCAACGAGATTCGTCGAAGGAAGAGCGATGTTACTTACGATTTTGCGTAACAAACGCTTCGGTATTTGACAGAAACGATAACAAGATCCGCGATGCAGCCGAGCGCTGGCTCCCTTAACGAGAGGAATTCCTGCCGGTTGGATAAATATCGAGAGACGCATGTAGGCCGCGGCAATATGTTTACATACGTAAAACAGAGGTTTCCGGCGGAGTCAGGAGTCCGCGCGTATACACAATGCTTGCGTCGAAAATAGTTTTTCAACATACACGAGAGTCGGCAGTTTCACGACATGTGGTGGAGTGTGGGTCGCCACTGCGTGGGCTTGTATTTATATACATATATACAATATATGCGTGAATACGTAAACTTACGTATGTACGTGACTGCGTATTTGATATCCGGATTTTTCTTTCACCCTGTTGGGTAACCAACCAGTCGTTTTCATCGAAAAATATTTAGCGTCTTCCTAGCATTTTTCACACGCACAAACATTCGTCATATTTCCTTTCCGTTATTAATGCCGTATTTCGTTCGACCAGCCGTTGATATTCATTGTTTGACACTTCTTAAGGGACGTTGTTAGGACGTTGTTAATCCTTTCAGGCTTGTATGCGATATTGCATTTAAACAAGTTATAAGCTAACTAACATTGGTTCGTTGCATTCTCTCTACAAAAACGCTATGAAATGTATGTTCTTGTCATTAATAAATCGACGAAAAGAGAATTTAACTCTCAGTTTAAAAAACACTCGATTCTGAAAGGATCGAGACTGACTTCTTAATAAAAACGTACCCAAAAGTTCTCTTTGAAAATCGCCCAAATTTTCAAACGTTGTAACCAATCTTACCGATCTTTGCGGCAAGAAGAGTCTTCCATGTACAATAAAAAAATTTCATAATTATCAATCAGACCAGAGTTTTCTAATGACAATATGTGCTATCAAACCACCTATCAAACAATCGAAACGAGACAGAAAATCGAAGGGAACATCGGCAAGCAGTCGGCAAACGAGCGAGGCGGTATAAAATAGTAGTCGAAGACGCGAGTTCGCAAACGGACGCACAACCAGAATTCCCAACTGGCGAGTGATTTCACGTAACGCGAATGTGGTAATACCGGCTATAAATTTCCATTCCGTGAGCCGTGCAATTACGCTGGAATCGCTAACGAACTTTTCTCGGAGTTGACTTGAAGATTTAGATGCGCGTGTAACGTGGCGCGGGTGAGAGAATCGTGGCACGACGACAACGGCGACGACGATGACGACGACAACGACGATGACGATGACGACGACGATGACGACGACGACGACGACAACGACGATGACGATGACGACGACGACGACGGCGACGACGACGACGACGGCGACGACGACGACGACGGCGATGGCGAGTGGGTGGTTGGACGAAGATCCCGGCCATATGGTGTCCACATTCCATTTCTCGTGAGCCGGCGATAGCTGCGTGTTTGCTCTCTCCTTCTGCCGACAGCCAGAGAACCTCCCGCTTCGCGAACATCTCTAATTCTACGTCTTCGATGGAAAAAGCATCTGTGCTTTCGCATTAATCTCCTTTTCTCTTCATTTCCATCGATTCTTTAGAAACAATTCAAGTACGGTGACTCACGAAAGCATCCCTACCTTTAGTAAACACCTTTTATGAATAGGCATACTATATTGTTTGGAAAATTTGATAAAGTTTGATTAGCGATAATTAAGAAAGATTTAGCTGGAATTATATATTGTTCGATAGAAATTTAAGATCGAACCGCTATGAATATTTCGAATAACCCGATATTATGCATGGAATACAAAACGTGTTGGAATTTCTTTGGTACTGTAATGAGATAAGACTGTCATGGTTATATTGGTAAAGTTTGAAACCAATTTGAAAATGTACGTAGAAATTAGAAAATATTTCGTTAAAATATCTGGCAGATAAGAAAAGTATCTAAACAATAAATTGCTATTTATGTTCATAAGTTTCAATACCCAGTGAAACAATCTCTATCGATCATTATATGTTTAAGATGAGTGTTCATGCTGTACACTAATTTTTTACTAAATACACGTTTATAGTAAATACATATTGAGTAACTTGTATATACCTTCAGATTGGTTTCAAATTTTCCCAACATGATCATGACAGTCTTGTCTCATTACAGTACCAATGAAATTCCAAAATGTTGCGTGTATAATGTACACCCTGTACGCATGAAAGTTTACTATGGTAAGCGTCTACGATATTTCCATAAAATGCCGTATATTACCCTATATCCTTGATATTTAGCCGTTTAACCCTTCCATATTATAAAACCAATTTCCTCGTCGATGGACTTTTAATCGAATTTCTGATACCGCATGATCGATTACTATGTATTATCCAGTGATAATCCAAAGGAAACAACGTGAATAAACTTTACGACATACTCGATACTCAAATAATGATCCATTAACTTTGGCAATCGTAAATGACTATTCACATCACTCAATGAGTGATAAATTCCAGTCGGACATTAAATTCGTCGTACGTATATTACGCAGAGATATACTAATAATCTTAGCAGCTTTCTAATATACCTAATCGACGAGCCAAGAGGATCCTAAAATTAAAGGAAATACCGGAAGGTTATGCAAATGAGAATGAAAGAAACGATAATAATTTAACACTCGGTAGCGGGAAGCTCTTTGGCGAGTAGGTGATTGATTATCTTCCTCCAGCTATCGGAGGTATTCGTAAGTTAATCACCGTCGTAAATCATGTAAGCTGGTGCTTTTTCTAAACACGATACCTTCCCTGAATGATTTTATTGCGCTTTAAATTTGAAACCGATGCCGGATAAAGGTAACAGACCGAGGCTGGTGTTGCAGGTATATATACCCTGTGCTTCGGAGGGAATAGGTAACGCAAGGTGGCAGAAAAGCAAAGGACGGGAAGAAGGGATCGTAGCGATCCATTGTCTTCCCTTCTCTTTCCCTTCTCAGCTCCCTCTTCTCCTTCCTCCCCCTTCTCATCCTTTTCACATCGTTCGTTGGCTTTGTAAGAAAATGACTCGTTCCTCAGGTTCCTCGAAATTTCTTTCTGTAACGCAGTGTCGCCGTAAACGATCCCTGGTTTATATACCTCTCGCAGAGGACAGGTCTTTGCACACAGAAACCTATTACGAATCGCGTTACAACGATCGCCATTAATAAAAGTCGATTGTTTCATTCATTAGGATCCTGTTATTCTTCGCTCCGTCGATAATTCGCTTTCGAATTCGTTGGAACCATATAAAAGTGCATACAACTGTTGCTTGTTTCGAGTTATTTTCTTATCCAAAAATTATTTATTACGAGGATTTTGCTTTACTAGGATCGGAAAATCGATTGGGACGATCACAAAGGTCGATAAGAATTGACGAAATCGAAAGACTCGTCTCGAAGTAAGATTTTTCTTATTGTCAATCTATTAGAGAATTATCCGAGCCGTTCGAAAGTCACACTGGTTCCGTCCATAAATGGAACAGTAGAGAAAATTAACGACGTTGCAGCTTTTTAAAATTTACCTTGGAATTTACTATTATCATCTATGTCATCTTCTTGCTACAAACGAATTTATACGAGCGAGTCATTTGTTCTTTAGACAAATGAACTTGTAGATGTAAGTGATTTGTTTCTTAGACGTACGAACCTACGGAAATAAATCACGCGAGAATTAAAAGTTCCATCGTGCACAACGAAATTAAGAAACTGAGAAAAGATGGAGTTGACCAGGGCTTGTTACGGTGATTCTATGTTTTGAAATCTAGAACGTCAATGATTGTAAGAGTCAATAGAGAGAAAAAGAGAAAATCTATATCAACTGGAAAAATTTGTTTCAAAGTAAAATACGTATTTATAGTTGAAAAAGAAACGCAACAATGCGAAGATCGTAGAAAGACATCATTCGTGTTTCTTTGAATTGGAAAAAGGAAAGTTTACAGGGGTTTTGGAACAAAGTATCTCGCATAGGTTTCAAGGGAAACCGGATACATCTGTCTCTGTAAACGGGGCTGGTTCCTCGTCGTCGAAACCTTCGTCAGAGTCCCGTCGTATTTTCAGGCTATTTCCTTTCGTAATCAATTTCGAAAGTGTTGTTCGACGCTCCCGTGGGCAAAGATCGGAGATAATCGAGTGGGAATGCCACCAGGGGGAATAAATAATCGGATACAGCGAGTTTGCCGGGCGACGCTTAAAAATATGCCAACACTGAATCGCGGAGAGATGCTCTGGTGCATCTTGAATATACGAGTGTGTATGCACGCGGGCATGCATGCACGTTGCGTGGGTGCAGTCTGAAGGATATCCGGTGTCGCTCTCGCTCGTTCCTTTCTCTCTCTCTCTCTCTTTCTCTCCCTCTCTTCCTATCTCTCCTTTTCTCACCTCTATTCCATTTCATCGTTTGCTCTTGTTCAAAATTTTGTTTCGCTTTAATCGTTCGCTTATTACGTCGCTCTCAATTGTTAATTCCAAAAATTTGCTATTTCACAACGAAACGGATTTTATTGAGGTCGTTAGCTTATGGATAACGATCCATCGTTTGTGAAATTAGATTATGAATTTCTATGCATTTATTCATTAAAAATTTATGTAAATTTATTTATTTATTTCATTTATAACATATTTCTATGCAAAATCCATAGAATATTATATAATATATATACTATACATTAATTATTTATTATATATGTAATATTGTTCTGTCTTATAATATTATTATTAATATAATAACATATATTTATGTATTATATAATATGGATATTTTATATTATGCAAAGATACATAAAATATCAAAAGCAGAGTTGAGTAGCTTACTCATTACAATGTTTGGTGAATGGAATCTCTATTTAGATTCTATTTCTTTAGTTTATAAAAACGAATAATACAGAAGAAGAACCTATCTGCATTTCTTATGTGTTACGAAGAAGCAGTTTTAGAACTCTGTTCGTTGTCAATCAATGAAAACGTGTTCAAAACTGCCTTTATTCTTGCTTTCGAGGTAAATACGTATTTCCCCATTTCCTTTAAAATTGTAAGGACGGTATTAAAATATTGCCATCTTGATAATTATGGTTTCTATTTTCAAAAGATTTACATCTTTCAACTTAATATATTTTCGCTTTCAATTACATCGCATTAAAATGCTTCCGTCTAATCACGGAATGATATTAAAATCAGGCAATTAAGAAAAATATAATTTTCCCTCCGTAGTCGTCAAATGTGAATTTGCATAAATATCTGTAGTCTACTAATTACATACACATGTATTATATTGCTCTCGCTTGTTACGCCAATAAATTTGCTAGCTATCAGCAGGATAAACTTTACGAGAGCTGTCGTCCTAAAGAAAAAAAAAAAAAAAAAAAAAAGGAAGAGAATAATTAGAAGAAACTTTGGAAAGTAAAGAATCATGAGGGTCATTTTAACTAGGTTCCTTGGGAATCGCGCGTATATTTATTACGCGCGAGTCGGGAACGAGTCGAGCGCGAAATTAAAATTTAATAATCCGGCAAAGCTGTCGTCGATAGGAATTTATAGCGACGGTCGATTTATGGGCGATTCGTTATACGAGATTTACGAGCGTATTAAGGTACTATATAACGATTAATTCCTGCGTTAGCAAGAAGGTTGCGCGCAGTCTGCTCTGCGCGGCTACTTTGCATGCAAAGTCAAAACAGCTTCCGACGACCGACGACCAGATTCTCCGCTCGCTCGCTCGCTCGAAGGGAAGTTGAACAGAGGCCGGCAAACATCTGTCGTAACGTCTTCGCTGCATGGGGCGCGCGTTCCCTGTCAGTTATGACAAAAAGCTGCAACATCCTGGAAAACGGCGGTGCTTCTTTATTTCCTTATTGTTCCTGCTGTTTGTTATTTCGCTGTCGCCTTAAACTACGTGGCGCTCTGTTTCCCTTCTCGTGAAACTTGCAAGATTGATCTTTCATTGTGAACGATATTTTTCAATCACGATAAAACGTGTGACGTCAATTTAACGCTAGAACTACTGGCTTTTAATGTGTATTTAAATGTACGACATATGGTCAAATGGAATTAAAGAAATACGACGAAAATAATTAAGTACGTATTATCCTTAGGCTAAGAACGTTTATGTAAATTTGTACTTATACTAATATGATTCCAAAAACGAATTCCAAATAAATATTCCTTACATTCGTTAAATATTGTAATGTGCGATTTCCTTTTGATATTTTATATAGTTTTTTTACATATATTCTGTGCTTCCTTGAACCTTCAAATTTTCTAGAAATCTTTAAAAATCCATAGCGTAGTAATTATGTTTCTATCTCTTCATTTACTTGCAAATGTGTTTGGTAATTGGAAAAGTGAAACGATTCGATACCAGTCGTTTTAACTGATTTTGCACATCTATTGTCAATATTGCGTCACTTTTTGTCGGAAGGAAGCGATAAGTCGTAAGAATAACGAAAAAAAAAAGTCGAATATTATTCCTTCAAATGTTTCCCGACTTATTGCTCAGGTCTTCGAGTGGAAAGTTAGGAAAAACAGGTGGAAAAATCCAGGTAGCTAACTAATAGGATTGGAATGTTCCGTCTTTTTTCCAACTCGAACAATACTGCGAATCTTCCAACTTTTCTCTTTAGATCAAGGGAAATATTTAGAATTCGCACGTTTTATGTTAGGAATCGTATTGAGAAAGGTTGCAAAGTTTTCGAAATATTTTCATCAGAATCGTGGAAGGCTATCTAGAGTTCCATGGCAAAAGGAGCAACGTTTTCACGATGAGCTCGAGCTTCTTCTGTAGGAGAATATTACCTGGAAACGCGTCGCAAACCCTCACGAACTACCATCGCTGCGAACGGAAGGCGTTTCGCTTTCTGTTTTCAGTGAATCGAAAGGACATCGAACTGAGAAGTTCTCGGTACTAAAGGGGTGTCTCTGGAATTAATTTACTATTTCGAGTAACTTGTTTCGCAATGGTTCGCGGAAGGAAAGATTTTATTTTAATTTTAAGTTTAATGTTAGATCTATCTATCTTTAATATATATATGCATACATTTACATAGTTAATTTAATATGGATATTATAAATTGTTCTTTTTATTGAGACAGTCGGAATTTCCATATACGCAAAGATTACTTTATAATACGTTGTATTATATTATATTATATTATATTATATATTGTCAAATAAATTACGATTAGAATACATTATTTTCTTATAGTATCAGGTTACAACTTTCAACGAATAAGTAAAACTGCATACAATAGGTTAATACTTGCGTGTAATTTTGGTAATTATAAAAACAAAATATCTGATATCGCTCATCTCGATTGGTTCGGTAGTTTTGGCGTATACAGTTCTCCTTTTCGAGAACTGTCAAAGATTTTAACAAAATCGAATCTTTCTTCCGCGATACAGAGCTCACGAGTTTAATTAGTTTTTCCGAAATACAGATTGTTTTGTTTGGGATGTAATGTACGCTCGATGTTAGATAACTCGCCCAAGTTACGACCTCTAGAAAAAGACACGCAATCGATAAGAATCGATCGGTGGCTGTTACGGCCGCTTCGTTAACCACGATAGTATCCGGGAGCGTGGAATGTTTTTCAGTCTGGTCTCGGTGGCAATAAATAACATCCGCTAGGTTTGTTACACTTCCCAGAACCTTGACTTTCCCAAGGACTAGAATTTCGGTTTAAAAGATAGCACATACAGACACGGCAGCTTTGTCGACCATTATAGCGCGACGGGTTGCTTGAATCGCACGATCTTGACACACCGAGAGAAGCAGAATTCTCATTAAAATAACTTGACGGTGCGGCTCTAATTTTGTCGGCCGTTGTGAACGGATGCACCGTGACACGGCCCGTTGAAAGAAAAATATTTTGGATCATCGTCAACTCCCCGCTCTCCGTGTCTTAATTTTTACCTCCCTTCTCCCGTGCTACACGTTTCGAGATTTACACCACGCGAAAAACGAACGAGCCAAACTGCTCTGTTTGCATCTCTGTGTCTTGTGGTTGGAATTCATACGGAGCTCTTTTATGAGCCATTGTGTAATTGGCTTCGCCAGTGGCACGCGAGTCTGCCTCCTCGAAATCGGAAACGCTCGAAATAAACTGGCTGCTTTGACGCTCGCTAACTTGCTGCTACCCATTGCACGCCTTTCATTCCCCAGAGTGTTTTCTTCATCGTCGTTAGTCGACCATACACGTTTCTTCGTTATTGACGTAGTAACTTAAGCAAATAGCAGCAATGCAGGCGAATCGTGGCTACTTTCGCCTGTTCTACATGTTTGGATGTTTCGAACAGTGAACGATTATGTATGTATAGTTATTTAGTTGTTGAGGACTCAACTTTATAAATAGGTGCGGTCGATATTATTTTGACAGTGGAAAATAACTTTGAAATTGTTGCTAGTAGCAGAGAAATCAATTTTGAGATCTATGGGGCTTTGGTGCAATGGCTCGTTGTTAATGGTAGGGACGCGGATCGGAATTTATTTTATATAGAAATTTCTTGGTGCACAGAGATGTTTGCTCGGAGGCGAGCCAAGCCCTCGTCAAAGTTTACTTGGCTGTTCGCTTGCTCGCTGTTCGCCTGCTTCGCTTAACGTTCCTGCGCGCCTGTCTTTCTACGCTTCAGTAACGTATCGTCGAATTCACAGAACCCTGAAGAAAATCTCTTCGAGTTGGCGCAATAAATCAGAATGACATCTAAACATCCTCTTCTTTAACTTTTAAATACAACATTTTTTCACTCGCTTGATTATAATATTGTTCTCCTACATTATTGAAAATTCTTGGTAATGTCCGCTAGCGAGTTGAATCGTCAGCGTGCTTCGGTGAACGATAAGCTCACAATATCGCGTGTAGTTTAGAGTCGTATCGTTGTCGAGTCGACACTCGAGATACACCAAAGAAACATTACGCTTCGAACACGATATCTTTATCTGCGCTATTTAGTTTTCGTGCGGCACTGCAAGGACCGCGACCCGGAAATACGTTGTTACGCAACTAGGATATACGTTGACACACGGTCGACAAATTTACGTTGCCGATAGATAATACTCGCTGCAATTTGTTGAAAGATAGCGCGAACGTGTTGCTCCCGAATCATTTCCCTTTCTATATGTCTATCCGCATTTGAAAATCCTTTTCAGTCTCTCAGCGCTGTACTGAGATTATGAAATCACGTAACTTAATCAAATTTAGAGAAAAAATTTGCGTCTCTTAAGATGTATTTTAGAAATCTTTGCTAGGCTAATATATTCATACCTTAGATACTTGACTATAACAAAACAAACATTTCTACTTCGGTTTTCTCATCGCGGAAGAATATATTCATACTTTGAGTCTGACTATAAAAGAGAGAAAACTCCGCATGAAATTTCGAGTGATTTTCGAATAAGATTTCCAATTTACGCACGATACGCGTAACCAGGCGGATTTGTAGTTACGCTATTGGTATCTGACGTGCGGATGTGTGTCGTTGGTGGGGAGGCACGAGTGAGTGGGAGCGACGTGACTAGTTGCGCGACTGAGTGAACGAACCAGAACTAGAAGAAGGATGGCCAGACAAGGACGGAGAAGGAAAAGGGGCAAGGCGGTTGCACACGAGAAGGAGAGAACGAGAGTGGCTGATAGAAAGGAAAGAGACGAGGAACAACGAGTGGAAAGTACACAGGCAGCGGGAAGGACAGAGAGGAGATGAATGAACGTGCGTACGCGGCAGAAAGAGAGAGAGACGCGACAACGACGGTTGGCGCGGCACGGTGAGATAGAGCGAGACAGATGTTCGAATGAATGAACAGTGCACGACGAGGATAGAATTAATGAGTGGGATAAATATAGAAGCGTGTAACGCGTCAGAACGAGACAGCCTATCTCTTCCTCTTCTTCCGTTTTCTATCTGCGCCCTCTCTCATCTGTTCATGTTCGACTCGTTCGGTTGGTTGGTCGCTCGACTTACTCCTCCAACTTCTTCTCTCTGTTTCGCGTGTCAACGTGATCGAACGACTACTCGCTGTAAACGAGCCTCCGATACAATCGAACCAAATGAAACGAAAGGATTCTTCCTTGTACCAGAGTCTACTTTTACGCGCATAGTTGAATCAACGCTATAGAGTCAACATGTTCTGAACGATTTATCGATAGTATAATACGCTGGGAATTCATTCAGCCATGATACTCGTTCGATGAGTATCGTCGATGGTCTTTCAACCTCTGACGCTTGATTCGTGGTTATTTAAATGGATAGGACAATGGCTTTTTTCTTTTTTTAAATTAGATTTTGATTTTAGGATTAGGATTTGTTTTCTGGTTTTTCATGCGTTTTCTACGATCGAATTATAATTATCTGTCGTTCGGCTGTGGTTACAGTAAACCGTTCAACTTTCACAAATAACCGATTTCATTATGGGACGGAGTAGCGAAGCGAGGTACGAAGTGGTTCACGATACGTTCTTCTATGAAAAGTACCATTAACGGTATTATTTTAAGTAGATGCTCTTATCGATTGTCTCACGATCGACGCAAATACCAATAGTGACTTTCAGGCCGATTCTAACGGAACGTTCGTGACCATTTATCGCCACAAATGATTAATATTAATGAGAACAATGTTAGAGATAATGGGGCCGATACCGTAAATGTTAAGCGAAAGATCGGAATAGGATTGGTAGGCACATGGTCAGGTAATTAAAGAAACTCCTCGAAAGATGCAGTCCAGTTATTTAATAAGCTTAGACGTTCTTCCGGTTCGAGAACTATTCGAACGGTAACGGTACTCGTTCGTTCTTTCTATTTACTATCTATTCATAATATATAACAGTTGCGATCGATCGAAAATTTGCTGCCTCTGTGGTGTGAAACGCGCAAAAGTCAATTGGAAATGCGCGAGAAGAAAAAAAGGTAAAAGAAGTGAGAAGGAAAAAAAAACGGTGCAGGATGACGGTGAACGTGTAAAGTGACGCGGCTAGAATCCTTTATCCGGTGTGACCGGAGACTCTTTGGTGTCGAGTAAACGTCCGAGAGAGGTACGCTTTAAATTCGATCGATAACACGCGGAACGGCACATCGAACCCCCGGTGCGGTGATCGGACAAAAAAATTTCCCACAGCGTGGAAGGAGGCGTGTACAACGTGTAGAGAGCACGTTTGACAGGGACGAAAAAAAAAATCACCGCGCAAGCATTTGCCACCTCCAGCGTGGCGACCGACGACCGTCACTGTCGCCGCGCCGACGCTGTCGGTGGTATACACGGTGACGACATAGGTAATGTTTTCATTCAATCTAAAGCTTCAATGATAGCTTCCGCCCATTCATAAAAAGCTTCGTGTTGCGAACGAGTCGTTGGCCACGATATCGCCAGATGGCATACCGTGCACGGAACTCGACCGGCCCTCGTTTCTCTCTCTCACACGCTCTGCCAACCACCTCTGCTCTATCTCGCTCTTTCGAACACACCGTTTCTCTCTACAGAAGTCCCCTCTGTTCCCCTCGCCCGCCTGTCGCCATTCATGGCTTCCTTCCTTCTCCTTTCCTGCTTTCCCTCTTCTCCATCCGTTTCGTTCTACTGCCTCTCGTTCTACTGCTCGTACCCTGCTCACCGCTCTGTCGTCGTTCCCACTCTGCCCTCTCTCTTTCTCATCCGTCGTTCGTCTGACTCGCCTGTCGCCCCTCCGTGCGAACCTCTTACACTGCGCCCAATCGCTAACGCGCTCCCCCTTCCCCTTCACCGCTAGCTAGCCAGCTCGACTCACTCACGGCAAGCTCATTGTCAGTCGTCCGCCAGCAGTTGTCGTGTTTGTTTCGTATTATGACGTTTCACCGTTTCTTTCTCGCCTCCGTGTCAACCGTCATCCATTCATATCCTAGTCTCGTGTCACGAACGAACACTTCCGTAAGCTGCTTCTATCGCGCCTCTGCCGAGAGAAACGCCGGACCATAAACGATATAATCGCTGATATCCACGCGGATTTAAATGTTCCTTTTCATCCATGAAACTCGAGAAAAAGTTGGAAACAGTACAGGTGAAACTTGATCTTTTCCGTGCAAAAGTAAATCGTCGTCGTCATCGTCGTTGAGTGAAAGGCGTTTGACAGAAATATTAAATAAGATCGAATAGGGAGCTCTCTGAGTATTCGTTAAAATTCGTTGACGCTTGTGACATGTGCCCCGTTCTCGGCGCTAAACGCCGCCAACAGGGAGGCTCGTGGTGCAGATATTAAACAAGCGGCAAATGAGAGCAGTATGACGTGACCGATGAGAGGGTGACAAGCTGACGTCGTCCGGTGGAATTCGAGGACGTTCCTAGATCCGCTCGAACGGAATCGCTGTTCCGTTGGTGTCGTGTCCTGTCGGTGCGCGTGCGTCGCCGTGATCAGCAGACACGCCTCCGAAGGATTCCATCGGCCCCGGCGTGGGCGAGCCCACGTTCTTTTCTGGATTTTCGCTAGTCCCATGAATTTTCAGTAAGTCGACAAGGCCAATTTCTTCATTTCCACGCATCTCCATTTTCCATTCTTAGTCGATGTTTTAAACGATTGCCAGGATGTAGAAGAAAATGGTTACGGTTACGAGGGCTAATACCGGTATTAATAATATACAATTTTCTTTTTTGGATATTTTTCACATATACTATACTATATTTTTCTATCGTTAATGGATATCTTATGTTAGACTAAAAAATTGTACGTGTGATCTTTCCTCTCCATCGTGTGTGAAACGTTACAGTGTTTTATATATAAATCTCAGTTCGGTTCAAATGGTACGATAAAAATAGGTAGGTGTAATAATTTATTTTATCTGAGACGCGCATATATAGTTTTTAGTAATTGCGCGACCAAAGAATTGTAATCCCGTTATTTTAACAAGTTTGGCAGTTGTGTAGCGTTAAACGAAGGAAATATTATTTGTATAAAGTAAACGTTTATATATTTTGTCTACGATTTACGAGTTATAAAAGTTGGATATATATATTTAAAATTATTTCGTAGCACAGGATTGTTGAAAGAACGTTGCCGTTTAATAGGTATACGCATACGCGACACCGCGCTGACCACAGCACCAGATAATTTTATTGAACGGAAATACGTACGTGGCGAGGAAGCATGTCCGATCTTATCGCGGACATTTCCGGCATGTTATTGAAACATATCTGGACCGGAACGTCGTTTAAAAATTACGTTTCTTTACGAATGACAGTTACACGAATCTTATTGCTAACATCCTGTCAAAGATACAAACATTTCGCAAAACTTAAATTGTACCGTTTAATTCTAGAGCTACAAAAGTGAGATCTTTTGTTTGTGTTATTATGGTAAACATACAGGAATTTCTTTTAAAAATATCAATAAGCATTGAATTTCGCTACGATGGGAAGGTAATTGCACATTTTACATATATAATTTATATGATTTTATAATCGATATTATAATTTAAAATTATAATTATTCGTACATAATATACTTAGGCGCTCGTTCAAGCATCGTAATTCTAGGAAAATTTAAAACAATAGCAAACATTTCGTAGTTCAACAATCCTCGATGTATCATTGTTTAACAAAACTTATTTTCTTTTTTCCGTACCAACTATTTTGGCACGTAACATTGCAAATGGTAAAACATTACAAGGATTATTCGTATCGTCTTTTCCGAATTATCTCACCGTACGTGGCATTCTATTTACAAATAACTCCAATTATAATTATCGTTGTGCACGCGACGGAACAACGAGAGATGAAATATCGAACGCGGCACGAAGGACGTGAGATAGTTGGCTAAATATTCGACGTATCATCGTCATTATCCTAATCGCGGCGATTGCGCGTGGATATTGACGGAACAATCATCGTGTCACAATTACGTGATTGGCAATCTTCCCCGAAACCCTCCCGTTCCGTAATGCCATCAGTGTGATTCATAATTGATTTGTGACTTACCTTATCGTTACTTGGAAAGCGTACACGTTATTCACTGGTTGACGTACGCGTCGCACGAATATCTCTCGTGCCGTGACAAAACGAAATTCCTCGCGTGGACGAGCCTTCCTTTCACTTCGCAGCTGTCTGCTTTTCAATGAAAATTCGCCTCGCGTTATCGTTCTACGGTAGTGGAAGTTCGGCTTCCAGAAACCCATTAGCGGATGGATGAGTTTCTATCTGTTGACAGCGCTAGTATACACTACGAGGAAAGCGAAGAAACGTATTCGTTTTTGTTGGTTGATTTAGAAAGAAGAGGTAAGAGAGATAAAGATAGAGAGAAGGAAGGAGAGTTGCTCGTTTATACCACATATGCACAAGCTCACAAAACGTTTCTCTTATCTGTGCTCGGTCGTATAGAGCGACTAAAAGCTCTGACCTATGGCAGTCGGCCGGCGATAGGCTCCAACGCATTCCTCCGAGTGCATCCTCCCTGAATGGCCCTGTGCTCGAAGGTTTTTTCGAGAACATCACCGTGTCATCGAACATCGCGTCCGTGCGTTACCTATCTGCTTACGTTCACACATGTTGGAACTGCGTGTTTGTAAGGCTATGGTTACGGTCGATGCGTTTTCCCGTGAACTGACGTTTTGACAAATATGTCAAAACGATCCAAGCCTCTGAGAAGTTAAATCGACAAGTCTGTTTTTGTTAATTTTTCAATTTCGATACACGAGTATCTGCGCGATTGACGTTCAATTTTCAAAAAACAAATTTCTTACTTCGACGGAGAATTCCATTTACTAGAAGAAAATGACGCAGATAATGGGAGATTCTAACGTAAATCGAAACACTGTCATTGTTTTTTCCACTTTTAAGTTTCATCTCATTTACTGACTCATAGTTCCGTTGGGCAAAACAAATGTATACTTTTATGAGAGTAGCCACATCGTTCTTCGGACGTATCATTCCTCAGAGCGACAATTCATCGGAACGCGCATTCGCTGCAGCTATAGCTTAATCGTGCACTCAAATCCTGTCGATTCTTATATTTGTCGATTTACTATTGACTGTAACGACGTATTTAGTTTCCTAAGCAGAGAAAAACCGAATAGTAGAGCAAGGGAAGTTAATAGTCGTCGTTGCGAGAGATACCAATGCATTTCTACACGGCGGATGCGTGTAGGACGCGAGATTGGTCTCGTGCGGGCAAACGTCGTTTCTTCCAGTTCCGTAGGCTCTGCGAGAGTGGGTCGTGGCGCGTTGAACGGATTACCAGCCAGATTTAATGTCATCTGGTCTGCGTGCATTCTTCCCTGTTTTCCAATTACATATTCCGTCTGTTCTTCGAGTCCATCACGACGAATATATTATACATTCTCCCTCGGAAGGGTAGACGAATAACAGAGTATAATTTTCCAAAGTTGAGTTTCTCCAAAAAGTCTTGGTAGAAATAATTCATTGGCTAGCCCTGGTTGTAAGTCTGTCACACGGAGTAGTTGCGTGGAGGGCACGATCGGTCTTGGTTGAACGAAACGCTCGATTCTTCCACAACTGTAGGCGCTTCGAGTGGGCCGGTGACCACTGAATCAAGAACCCCGGTGCTGCGCACACAGGCCACGAGCGCCCACTCGCGCCGCACTCGCCCACGTACGGAGACCAAACCTACCTCGAAGCTACGTAGGTAGTGGCGCGTACACGGCATTCTTCGTATTTATCGAGGTGTGATCCGAATATCGCTTTCGGCTTTGTTCATTCAGATTCGTTCTCCCATTCTTTCAGGATTCTCCGTGCAGATATTTTTTACTAGGCATATAGAATAGGCAAAATACGATACAGGTTTGGCAAAACGGATGATCGCGTGTTGGTTGTTTTTTAATTCTCTGTTTCGACAAGATAACGATGTATTGCGATTTATAGAAACTACGAGAGAGAAAGAGAGGAGAAGAGAGTAACGGATGTGGTATCGTTTCAGGTGGGGATGAAGCGCGTGTCGCGAGGGCGAGAGGAAGCGGACGCGGAGCATTACCGAGCCTCATCCTCGCTAATGGAACGCCCTTGTCGAGAGTGTCACCACCTCGCGCGGGCTGGGCAGTGCGGATCAACGAGGCGATACTTACTACCCCGAGTCAATCAACTCATTATCAGCAGCAGCAGCAACAGCAACAGCAGCACCATCAGAACCAGCAGCATACATCGAGTCCAGGATCACCGAGAGCCATCGAACAATGGGCTAGCGAGCGGGCAGCGTCGTCGGCTTTATCGGTTCGTCGTTCCACATCACCATCCTCGCCAGAAACAGCAAGGAGACCGGGAACAGGATCGCCGAGAAGGACTTTCTCGTCGTCGAGTCGAGTTAGGCCGGGTGGCGCAGGCAGAGGAGGAGGAGGAGAAGGAAGTGGAAGTGGCGGAAGAGGAGCAGAAAGAGGCGCAGAGATCGGTAACGGTATCCATTTCGCGAATCACTGGCAGGAGGAAGAAGAGCTGGAGGCGAAGAAGAAGGAGGAGCACCGGAAGCGTTGCGTGGACGCAGCGGCGCGTTGCCAAGCCGAGCATCTTGAACTGAGAGGTCGGCCGATGTCGCAGAACAATGCGATCGCGCCGCTTTCGCGGCCGCCTTCTTCGCAGACAAACGCGAATGCTGCAACCAACGGTCTCGACACCGCCAGCACTGTCATCACCACCGACAACATCGCCAACACCAACTCCAACGACGACGGAGACGCGCGCTTCGTTCAACAACAGGGCGTCGCCGGTGGTCGCGTGCACGATCACAACCGACCGTTTCCGCCACCTAGATTACCCAGCGTGCACGTCGCGGCCGCCTCGGCCACTACCGCACCTCCCGCAGCCTCGTCGAGTCCGAGAGTATTGGTCACCGCTCCGCTCAGTCCGCTCTCGAGCACCTTCCGGAGCAGGCCGAGGAACGTCGACATTTCGAACGAGACGAACGCCCGGGGGCTGTTGTCGAACGACACGCCACCGAGGAGTCCCATAAGCGAGGTGAGCCTCACCGTGCCTCGACCGGATGGAGAGAGGGCAATCAACGAGTACGTCGAGGCGCCGTTCAAACATTCGAACCAGGAGCGACGCGTCATCGACGATGAAAACAAACGCGGGATCGGTACTGCTGATTGCCCGAAGATCGACCGAAGACATCGTCAGAAGGGTGTGACGGACGCGTCTGTCGCGGCGACGCATCGGTTACACGCGAGTAGGACTCAAGCGTTTCGCGGATTGATAGCGAGCGGGACGAACGCGGCCGCATCCGTGGGTTCGATCGCCGCAAACACCGCGACACCGAACGCCGTGACCAAGCAGCCGGTCTCGTTTACCAAGGAACCGGCCAACAGCCTCGCCTCTAGAACTTACGATCCGGCCGGTTTGTCGATAATGTGCAATTTCTGCGGTCGATGTCGCTGCGAGTCTTGTCGGGAACCGCCGCCATTGCCGAGCAAATGGTTGTGCGACAACAAATGCTTCTGCTCCGCCGACACGATCCTCGATTACGCTTCTTGCTTGTGCTGCGTGAAAGGACTGTTTTATCATTGCGTGGACGGGAACGGCGGCAGTGGAATCGACGGGGAGGCGGCCGGGAGCTGCGCGGACGAACCATGCTCCTGTACGGGGAACAGGAGGGCCTCCAGGTGGGCTTGTCTCGGTGCCCTTACCCTCGTCATGCCTTGCTTATTGTGCTACTGGCCGTTCAAGGGCTGCGTCGCTTTGTGCGAAATATGTTACGCCCGGCACGCCGCTCAGGGATGCAGATGCAACCCGAACACGATCGGGAACGCCGGGAATAGGCATCATCCGATCGCCAACGACATCGGGGACTCGAGGGATCCGGAGAAAAGGTTGCTCGACCCGGTTACACCGGAACTTTAATAGTTGGGTATTCCGATACCGGTAATACACGTGGTATATCGCGGTCTCTCGCGAACAGAGATGCCAAGGCTCTTCTATGCACAGGATTATCATGATGGAGCAAAATGAAAAATTGCATTAAGTACAAGAGTTGCATTTAAGTTGAGAAACGATATCGAAGATTCTGACGAATTTGTACGTCTGACGTCGCGAGTGTTTTATTTATTATTCTTCCATGCGCGCACGAAAGTGCGAAGCGAGCGAGATAGTTTGAAAGAGCAAGAACGTGTACGAATGGAAGAATGCGAGTATCGTGTAGTAGTGGTAGGAAGGAAAGGAGGAGGTGAAGGAGGAGAAAGAGGATGGAAGATGGGCGAAGGGTAGAAAGGCGGTGGAGAAAGGGCGAGAAAGATTGACAATGTACTACGCGAGCGTGCGTATAAACGCAGAGACATACCACTTACGTATAGATAGGTCTATACATGATAGAATATATAAATAGTACGCGCACACACAGGGAGCAAATGCGAGCGTGACCAAGCGAATGCGTGGTAACAGTAAGCTAGCGTACGAGAGAGAAAGAAAAGAGAGAGAAAGCGTGAAAGTAAATAGACGAACCACTAAAGTATATTGAACGCGAGCACGTGTACGCGCGTGTACACGCGTTCCTGCTGTTACTTTGCTCGAAACGCGTGTACACGCGTCTACGCCTAGGTTATAGATATGTATATTGTATATTACATTTGTATAAAGAAGAAACTTTTCTACGGTTAATTTATTCGTGGCTGCATCGCCAAGTAACACATAAAGTTTCACAGTAGGAGCACGACACGGAGAGAGGGGGCGAGAGATGTTTGATCAGCAGGCGGCGAAAGAATTCGGAAGGCGTCCTGCCCGACTGGACTCGATTATTTTTTGAAACCGTGTTCCAGTCGCTTGCATCTCGCGATAAAATACGTATATAAGAATCGAAAAAGGAAGGAATAAAGATACGGAGGGGAAGAAAAAGGGTGAGGGAGGGGGGAGAAGGGGAAGAGACGGAGAAAGAAAGCTCTGAAAAGAAGCATTGTCCGCGTTTCCGAGCGTTTTCCTCCGCTCGGTACACGATGTATACGCTTTTATACTCGTTAACACTGTTGTATCGAGCGGCCCTGTCGAGCGTTAGAGAGCGGTATGACACGAGATCGAGATAATGCACGCGTTCGGGCTGCGTGAGAGCGAGAGCGCTATGTAAGTCTGTAAGAATGAACGGTTGCATCTATATGTGTATCTGTGTGTAAGTGTTGGTGTACGTGTGTGTATGCGTATGTATGTATGTATGCGTGTATGGGTGTGCTTCATGGGGACGACGAGAATGCGGGCAGATGGGAAAAGGACAATTGCGTGGGGGCATAAGCGTGAGGAGAAGAGAAGTACGGCACAGAACAGAACGAATCAGGGAAGGGGGAGGAAAGAGCACAACACGCCTGAAATCTCTTACGTACGTATACGTATTTATATACGTTAGGTTGTCGGGCGTCGTTTTCCATTTCGTTAATTCTCTTCCTTTTTTCCAGTATTATCTAGTCGTGCGAGTTTAATTAAATATCGTTTCATTAAGGTACGAGGTACAAAGCGATACACGCGTCGTGCGGTGGTGTAGTTGACAGGCCGTTTCGCCGGTGTTGCTCCGCTCTTCTATAACGCGAGAGTGGATTCGCGACTCGGGATCCTCTCTTTTTTTTCTTCTTTCGCTTTTACGAACGCCGATTTAACGTGTATACACGGATAATCGCTTTCCTCGTTGGTTCGACTCTACTTCTCTGACCAAGATTTTGAAATAATTAACGCCTTCGAGACTCTGGTGTTGTGGAGAGCCGAGCCGCCGCTGCAGCCTGGAGCGGCGTTTAATTGCACGGTAACAGCGCTTCCCACGCGGACGGAATTCACCGAACGAAGGTGTGTTAACTTTCCATTCTTGCTCGAGCGGCTTGATCGTTGAGGTATGTCGACGTTCCACGGGACAGCGTCATCCTCACGACCACGATCACGTTCGTTTCTTTTAACGTCGAGACTGTCTAAACCGTTTTTCCAACAGATACCACCGACACCACCGTTTTATCCATGTTTGAAACGCATCGAACGAAATATACGAGTAGTCCTTGCATTTTTAGCACATTTCGCAAAAGATAAACAAACGATCGAAGACGCGCGTACCGTTAACGCGTACGAAGTCCACAACGAAAAGTAATTCCTTGGAAGTTGGTAAATCACGAGAGGGGTTCGAAAGGTTGGAAAACGCGTCACGGGAAGAGTGATTGCTCGGCGAAGCGGCTTTTCTTCCGATTGCTCGTTCGGCTTCGTTCGTCGCGAAGAGGCAGCGAGAAACGAGAAGAAACCACGCGTCCACTCGTTTGCCGCTGCGTTGACTTTCGAGAGTCGTCCGCGATAGGACCTGTCGCGGAGTGAACGTGGCGGGAAACGATCGAACGTCCAACGAATCGCAATATCCCGAAATCTATCCCCTCTCGTAGGTTCGCCCTTCCAAGTCGAGAGAATAGGAGAACGCATGGTACAGGGAGAACGTTCCGCGGATCAGCCGTAATTGGAAACTTTGGGTGCGTTGATCGTATAGCCTTTCACGACTCGCGAAACCTTCGACGTACACCGATTTGATGTTGCGAGCATATTTGCTGCAAATAAAAAAGATACAACGAGACCATTGGAAACCGTCCGGTTCTGAATTCGTCCAATGTTTGAAAACTTCCTTTTTTCTATTCAAACTTTTAACGACGAGTAATATTTTTTATTTGATCTTCCAAACGGTACTTTATATACACGAGGAACGAACCGTCTGGCTGAAAAATGTTGAAAAAAAGGTGAACCGGATACACATCGAGCCCTGGGGTAAAAAGGCAAAAGTGTTAATCAAGGAGTACGTCGCGACGATCCCATTGATGCGTTTTGTGCATACCTATGCGCGCGCCTGTATGTATAATATGTATGGTTGCATGTGTGTGTGCGCGCGTGTCTCGCGAAGCGAAAAGGAGAAATGTATGTTTTTATTAATATTAACTATATATGCTCTGTATATGTCTTGTAAATATTATATATATATATATGTATATATATGCATATATATACATATGAATTATATATATATACAAACATGTATATATATACATGTATATATATATACATATATATTTATGCATTTCTGTTTAACATATTGGAAGCAGTAGTTTGAGGACAGCCAAAATTGTTTCCGATTATTTCGATTCTCCGATTAATTTAGAGATTCATCTATCGTTCTTTGCAATATCATTTGTCTGGTGCGCAGAGGTTATCACACGAGTCGAGACATCTGATCGATT